>NC_060122.1:692017907-692320937 GCF_021461395.2 Schistocerca americana
ACCAAATAGGATGCAATTACTGTTTGCTAAACTTGAATACCAGTATAAAGAACTACAGAACTGTGCAATACGTTGGAATCCAGTAGTAAACAGTTAAGTAGTAGATTAAAGATAGTAATAAAGAACTAAAGGATAGTACTACAGCATTAAAGATTGAAATGACCACAAAACTGAATGGTTTAAATTATAAAATTGATTCTAACCACCATGACCTGCAGGTCAATGTAGGGCAATCGCTACATAAATTGCATAGCACTATCAAAACTGAAATTAGTGAAGTTTGCAAAGATTTCAAATAAGCAGATGAATTTATGGAAGGGAGGCTGTCAGAAAAAATAGGCAATGAATCCAAACTTTAATCTAATTGATTTGAAGAAGTGACTACTAAAGCAAATGCTTGTCAAAAAGATATGAAGAAAATAAAATCTGACTGTTTTAAGTTATATGAGGATGTTGATAAAAATTTTTCTAACAAAGTGGACGCAGCACAACTACAGGTAGAAGAACTAAATATTAGTATTACTAACATAGAAAACAGAGTAACCTCTGATAGCTCTTGTAATACTACAGTACAGCATGTTGCTCAGTTGCACTTTCATTGGATGTTGTCAATTTTTACATTTTGATACAGACAAACAAATTCACCGATTAGAGTTCTGGAATGACTTTGAGGATGTTTTGCCAAACACATGGTCAGAACGAGAGAAAATTTCTTTCATATGGAACCAAGTGTCAGGAGATGCTTTGCAGTGGTCAGCTGACGTAATCATTAGATGCAAAACTCTTTATGAATTTAAAAACTGCATTTCTTAATGAGTACTGATCACACAATAACCAAAACAATGTTTTGAGAGAGTTTTGAACAGGTAAAAGGTTTACTCCATGTCATGAGTCAGTAAAGGAGTTCTTTAGGAAGTGGGTTTCATGGCTGTCACATCTGACAGAAAAGATGAAACTGGAAATGATTACCATGGGACTAGAAGGTAAGCTGCCTTGGTATTCGCAGATAAGAATCATTTCCGCACCTAGAGATAATGTGGAAAGGTTAATTGAGTATCTGGAGTGAGTAGAAAGAATAGCTGCTGTTGAGGAGCAGGTGCGTAATAATAATAGTAATAGGTCTTGTAACAATCATGAAACAACAGAAACAATGACAGTGGGAACTTGAATGTTAAGATAGCCACCACTCCTTCACAATACTTATTATGATGAAAGCAGAAATGTAAATAATGTGCTGCTGAGAAAAGACGGATAGCAAAATGCTACCCTATCTGATTCTGTATCAAATGAACACAATAGGCCATGTGTGGGAAACTAGGTTGCATCTATGAGGAAACTGGTGCTCATGAGGAGGAAACAGTAACACAGCCAGTGAGAAAAATACATACCACAGTCAGTCAATGCACACAAACCAATAACAGGGATGATGAAACAGGAACAGGCAGTACCAGTTATGTGGTAAACCTCTAGCATTATAAAGCTGACAGCATTTTGGACACATTAGAAAAATGGGTCAAGAACGAGAAAGAAAATGCTACATATAATAGGGAGGAGAACAAATCAATAAGTTTGAATCTGATAAGGATGAAGATCAGGTAAAGGCTTACATCTTTGACGATGTTGGCAACCTGAAGGCTAAAGTTTTGGTAGAGGAAGTAGAGTCAGTTTTGCAAGGTTCTAAAGAGGAGGAGTTGATGGATGAAGGGGGTAGCAGTAATGATGAGGTCAAGGAATCTATCAGCTGTATTGACTTGCCACAATCTGTAAAAGTTGACAACAGTGTTATAGCAATGTTGTGCAGAGATACAGTTGCTCAGAGCTGATGTGCAGCACACAAAAGTAATGGAAATCATCAAGTGGTTTGATTTAAAATGGTGTACATGTTGGAAAAGGCAGCTGAGAATGTAGAGATTGATGACCCTGTGAATCTGAGTGTGAATGTACTTGCACCTGATCATAACTACTTTAGCTGGTCACAGACTGAAAAGGATTTATTAAAAGAACTTTATGAGAAACCTGTTCAAACTAGAATAACTAATCCTATTAAAAAACTAACATCTCAGGAGTAACAGTGCATTGTCTTCTTGATAGTGGCAGTGAAGCAAATGCTTTATCCCAAACATTCTTGATTCTATTCCTAATAAGAATGAACTAACTGTCATGAAAGTAAGTGTTTTAAGAATAAGTCTGGAAAAGTTTCTAGACCAGTACAGCATGAAGCTTCAACACCAGTT
Source organism: Schistocerca americana (assembly GCF_021461395.2). Classification (NCBI taxonomy): domain Eukaryota; kingdom Metazoa; phylum Arthropoda; class Insecta; order Orthoptera; family Acrididae; genus Schistocerca; species Schistocerca americana. The sequence goes on from NC_060122.1 coordinate 692,020,142, forward strand.
CGTATAGGTGACATAATAATAGATCATTCTTGTTTAATCATGATTGGTTTAAGTGTTAAGATGCTAATTGGCACAGATCTCTTAACAAAATATCAAGGAAGGATCAATTTTGACCAGAACCACTTAGTATTAACCCTACCTGATTGTCAGGTAATAACAGAATCTTTCATAAGAAATTGCGTAGGCAGTAATACTGAAGCATGGGAACTGACAGGGTGCTAGAAGCTACAGAAAAAGAAGGTATGAAATTAGAGTTAGAGAAGACTAAGTGTGTAAGAGACAAAATAAAACTCTTGGTCCATGAAATTAGCAGGGAAGGTATAGTACCTGATCCTTCCAAATTATCAATCATTGAAAAGCTGAAGCACACAATGTTCAGTTTATTCAGATTCTACCACCATTTTGTTAAAGATCACTTGTTTAATGCACCTTGTTTATTCCACTTATTGAAGAATATTACACCATGGATTTGGACTAAAGAGTGCCAATCTGCTTTTGAAGAATTAAAACACTTTTGGATGAATAGTCTGCTTTTACACCATCCAGATTTTTCAAATCCCTTTTGCATGTCAGTTGACGCAAGTGGTTATGGGATTGCAGTAGAGGTGTTTCAGATGGAAACAGAAGGTGTCCAAGAGGTACATGAAACAATCATATCTGCGAGTTGTTCACTGCAACCTGCTGAGAAAAATTATGGAATTAGAGGCACTGGCTATCATGTTTGGTATGTGAAAGTCTGAGCATTATTTGTTAGGGCACAAGGTGATAATCTATAGTGATCACACGGCACTTACATTTTTAAAAACTTGCACACTGTGACACCAAAGGCTAACCAGGTGAGCTATGTACCTTCAGCATTTCGACCTTGAGATTAAATACATACAAGGGAAGAACAATCTGGTAGCGGATGGGCTGTCAAGAAGTGCTGAGTTATGCAGAGAATCAGAAATTTTGCTAGCAGATAAGAATGAAGTGACCATGATGGCCACACATGAGCTCAAGGAGGAAAGTGCCTTGAAGAAAGTATGCAAAAATTTAAGAAGGGAGCAAAAATGATGATGACCTATTGAGGTTAGTCAAAAACCATTTAGGAGCCCCAATTATCCAGAAGTAGTGTAGCAATATTGCCTGCATAGAAGAATTCTGTTCCAAAGAAGAAAGTTAGATTCAGCAGAATGGAAAATATGTTTTCCAGCAAAACATGTGGATCTGCTGATAAATTACTTGCATCTACGATATGGACATTGTGGGTCTCAGAAACGCATTGTTAAATTAAGTGAGAAACTGATTTATGACAACAAGCATTGTAAAGTAGCAAGAAGGGTAGCATCCTGTGTTGTCTGTCAAAAGGTACATGCAATAAACAGTATAATGCAGGGAGATACGAACAATGTAGAACCAAGTGAACTGCTGGAATTATGTGCAGCCGATCTTTTTGGACAAATCCAACATCTAAAGGAGGATGTACCCATGTTTTTGTGGTGACTGATGGTTTTAGCAAGTGTGTCAAACTATATCCAATAAAGGGAGCTAATGCCAAAATGCTGATAGACAAGCTAGAAAAGGACTATTTTTTAAAGATTGACAAGCCTGAGTCTCTTATCAGATAATGGTCCACAGTTTGTACCTGTAAAATTTAAAGCATGTTTAAAAAAGTCCGGAATTCAGCATATAAGAGTCTCACCGTATTTTCCATAGGGAAATATGATTAAGAGGGTTATGCATGAGTTAAACAGATTGTGTAGGACTTACTGTGGCAGGAAGCATTTGACTTGGGCCGATCATATCAAAAACTTTGAAGTAATGATCAACAGTCTTAAACATGATGCAACAGGCTCTGCTCCTTGTAACTAATGTTTAATGAGGAATGCCATAACGTCCTTTCAAACATGGTTGATTTTCCAGTCCTATTTCAAAGCTCTATAGATAAGAAGAAGACACAGGCTAGGGCAAACATAAATAAAAGAGCCTTGGACAGAAGAAGAAGGCATGACGCAAAAGCTTCACCAACCAGTTTTAACACTGGTGAACTAGTGTTCGTCAAAACTAAAAATAAATCTAAGAAAATTTCAGCAGAAATACAGAAGTTTATGCATGTTTATCAAGGACCATTCAGGGTAAGGTAAGCCTCATGCAAATGCATACCATTTGGAATAACTGAAAAGTAAGAAAGAACTAAGGTCTATGAAACATTGTAGATCTGAAGCATTTTAAAAATAACAGTAGCTAGATTCTGTAGGGAGTCTACCACTCTTTGGCAGGTAGTTTGGCATACTGTGCAGTCCCAGATGGATGAAACTTTACTTCCTTTTCAAGTTTAATTCGCTTCTTCTGATGTATCATAGTATGTGAGGAATATATGTCTTCATGTTGTACATATGGTATTAGTTTGTAATATCTTCCTAGTAAGTAAGAATGATTCCCGAAAATGACTATACCTGAATGATGACTTACAAGAGATTATGACAGGTAGTTTGCAGTACTAAATTCTAAATGTTAAAATCACAATGTCAAACAACGGAAAATCCAGGATGGTAAGTAATGATATTATGAAAATGAATCTTTGAGGTGGAGGTCAGCATCTAGGAAGGTGGTTTGTAGGGTTGAGTAAGACCACTTAAAGAAACTGGGGGAGAAGCTATTGAGGTTCTGGACGAACATGGATAGCGTGTCCTAACCCCTGATCCAGTTCGCAAAGATGTCATTAGTGAATCTGAACCAGGTGAAGGGTTCATGAATCTGGTTGAGTGGCAACTCACCACATAGCAGAGGTGCCGAGTTGCAGATAGGCGCAATAAAAAGACTGTCACAATATAAGCTTTCGGCCAATAAAGCCTTTGTCGAAAATAGATGACACACACACACACACACACACACACACACACACACACACACACACAAAAGCAACTCACTCACGCATATAACTGCAGCCTCTGGCAGCTGAAGCCACACTGCGAGCAACAGCAGCGGTGCATGATGGAAGTGGGAATTGGGTGGGGGTAAGGAGGTGGCTGGGGCAGGGAGGGGGAGAGTTAGCAGGGTAGGGGTGAGATACAGTGAAATGCTGCTGTTTAGTGCACCAGGACATGATGGAGAGAGGTTAGGGCAGCTAGGTGCAGTCGGGAGGTTAGACGGTGGGCAGGGGAGAGGTGGGGTCTGGGGGAGGGGCGGGTAGTGGAAAAGGAGAGAAGTAAATGGACAGGAGGGGTTGGTGGAGTGAGGGCTGTGTAGTGCTGCAATTGAAACAGGGAAGGGGCTGGATTGCTGAGAAAAATGACCAACAAAGGTTGAGGCTGGACGAGGTGACAGGAACGTACGATATATGGCAAGGAGAGCTACCACCTGCACAATTCAGAGAAGCTGGTGTTGGTGGAAAGGATCCATATGGAACAAGCTGTGAAGCAGTCATTGAAATGAAGGTGTTGTGCTGCGCAGCGTGCTCAGCAACAATGTGGTCCACTTGTTTCTTGGCCACAATTTGTTGGTGACCATTCATGTGGACAAACAACTTGTTGGTTGTCATGCTCACATAGAATGCAGCACAGTGGTTGCAGCTTAGCTTGTAGATTACATGACTGGTTTCACAGGTAGCCCTGCCTTTGATGGGGTAGGTGATGTTTGTGATTGGACTGGAGTACGTGTGATGGGAGGATGTATGGGACAGGTCTTGCATCTAGGTCTATTACAGGGATGTGAGCCATGAGGTAAGGGATTGGGAGCAAGGGTTGTGTATGGATGGACAAGTATATTGTGTAGGTTGGGTGGGAGGGGGGGGGGGGGGTGGAATACCATTGTGGGGGGGGGGGGGGGTGGAAGGATAGTAGTACTAGTAGTAGTAGTAGAGGGGTTTTTTGGGCGCACGACAGCAAGGTCTTCAGCACCCGTTCAGTAACATAGTGAGACGGGTGTCAAGAAAAATCCCAGAACAGGAATAGAAAACGGAACATAAAACACGGGGAACAATCGTTGAAAAATATGTGCTCAGCCACACCGAAGCGTGGGATGAAGCCGGGTGTCAGCAGTAAAACATGGACAACACAGGAAGAAAATGATAGAGGTAGCTAACACAATGTAGCAGACGGAAGTGGCTGGCTGACCGCAAGGAAAAAAGGGGAGGAGTCAGCCACTCTGCAATACAATAAAACCTCCAGCCTAAAAGTTTAGGCCAGAGTCCAAACACATCACAAAACTTAAAAACCCTAGACACACACGTCTCATCATTAGCTAAAACAGAAGGCAGATCCCCATCAACTTGTGCTTCTGCCCTTGCATCACGGTATAAAATGCAGTCTGTTAAAATGTGCTGGACAGAGATGTGCACACCACAAGCATCACAAAACGGAGGATCCTCCCGCTGTAATAAAAAGCTATGTGTGAGAGGACAGTGCCCGATCCGAAGACGTGTGAGGGCCACCTCGTCCCGCCTGAGCAACCGGCAGGAGGAACGCCACGGCCGAGTGGTTGACTTTACCAACCGCAGTTTATTGGCCGTCACCGCCAGCCATTCGTCCTCCCACAACGCCATGCACTTCCTGTGGAGTGCAGCAATGGCTGACTGCAAGGGGATAGGACACTGGACCACATCCTGCTCTCTGCAGGCCTCCTTGGCAGCCCGATCGGCCTGTTCATTGCCCCATATTCCGACATGACCAGGCACCCAGCAGAAGGATACCTCTTTACCCCGCCGTTGGAGCAAGTACAGTTAGTCATGTATCAGCTGGACCATCTCCTCAGTCGGGTACAGGTTCTGCAGTGAATGTAAGGCACTAAGAGAATCGGAGCAGAGAAGAAATCGATCGCCCCGAACACGATTCATCTGCTCCAGTGCCTTCAGGATCGGGTGGAGCTCCGCTGCGAAAAAGGTATATTCAGCAGGAAGGCGAATCCGGGTAACATGATCAGGGAACACCACAGAACAGCCAAGGAAATTCTCCTGTTTGGAGCCATCAGCGTAAACGACAGTAAAACCGCGATGCATATCTAAAATGTTAAAAAGCAGAGATTGGAATGTAAAATCTGGTGTGCCATCTTTCTTAAAATTAGTCAAATCTAAAATAAGTTTGGGTCTCCGGAGGAGCCAAGGTGGAGATCTGCTCCAACCGCGACGTAAAACATGAAGACCATCCATAGACATCGCACCGAGGCAATCCTGTGCGCGAATCCCATAGGGCTGCGTCGCAGAGGAGGCTGAGCAACGGTATGGTATGCAGGGGTGTATGGTGTGGACAAAGTTTTATACGCCTGGCGCACTGTAAGTAGCCGTCGCCGGATATGAAGTGGCGGTTCACCAGCCTCTGCACAGAGGCTTGGTATGGGGCTAGTTCGGAATGCCCCAGTGGCCAACCGAAGCCCTTCATGGTGAACAACGTCCAACATCCTTAAGTAAGAAGGCCTCGCAGACCCATACACCGAGCACCCATAATCGAGCCAAGATCGTAAAACTGGAGCAGACAAGTCCTGTCAGCTCCCCATGTACTGTGGCTAAGACATTTTAAAATACTTAAAGCCTTAAGTGAGCGCCGTTTCAGGTCTTTAAGATGAGGTAACCACGTGAGCTTTGAGTAAAAAATGAACCCCAGAAATCTCACCGTGTCTTTAAAAGTAAGAATAGTGTCCCTCATCCTCAACTCAGGAAAGGTTAAAATCAAATGACAACAGTTAAAAAGAACACATACAGACTTCTCGGTGGAAAACTTAAAACCACTCTTCTGCGCCCAGTCATCCAAACGCCTAATCGTAAGTTGCAACTGACGAGTTGTCGTTGCAAGGCTTGAAGAAGAGCAAAACAAAGAGAAATCATCCACAGACAAAGAACACTGGACAGGACTTTTCACTATGGACGTAATGCTATTAATAGCGATGGCAAAGAGAGTCACAATTAAAACGCTACCCTGAGGGACACCGTTCTCCTGCGCAAAGCGATCAGACAGGACGTCACCAATTTGGTACCTAAAATATCGTGGCGAGAGGAAAGACTGAATAAAAAGAGGAAGACAACCACGAAAACCCCATTCGTGAAGCTGCTCCAGGATGAGACGCCTCCAAGTGGTATCGTAGGCCTTTTCGATGTCAAAAATACACCTAGAAGGTGATGACGGCATAGGAAAGCTTGTTGTATAGCCGCCTCCAGGAGGGCAAGGTTATCAAAGGTGGAACGAAACCTCCTGAACCCACACTGAAAGCGACTAAGGAGTTACCGGGATTCTAACATCCAGACAGGGCGGCGGTTGACCATCCACTCCAAGGTCTTCCCTATGCAACTAGTGAGGGCAACACTACGGTAGCTACTTGGGCTCGTGCGGTCTTTCCCAGGTTTTAAAAAAGGGATTAAAACAGCCTCATGCCACGCGTCAGGAAAGTGACCCGACGCCCAAATGGCATTAAAAAGTGCGAGGAGGATTTCTTTGTTGCGCATGGTGAGGTGCCATAGCATACTGTAATGGATCCTGTCATGACCAGGGGATGTGTCACGAGCTCCAGCCAATGTAGAATCCAGCTCCCACATAGACAATGGGCAGTTGTAAACTTCATGAGAAGTGGATTGGAAGTCCAGACGACATCTCTCAGCAACGGCTCTATGGCGCTGGAAACCTGGATCCTGACTGGTTGTTGCAGTAACTGTGGCAAAATACGCTGCCATAGTCTGGGCAATGTCTCGCGGATCTGTGTGGAGAGTGCCGTTAGTCATTACAGCAGCTATGGGGCACCTCCCTCCTCTGCCAGAAATTCTACGGATGGTCTCCCACACAATGGAACTGTTGGTGGAACGATTAATGGTGTTCAGGAACTGTTGCCATGACCTCTTCTTGCTCTCACGAATAATGCGGCAACATCTTGCCCTCGCCACCCGAAGGCTGCAAGATTCTCAGCAGTCGGCCGACACTTGAACCGACGCAGAGCCGCATGCCTGGTCCTGATTGCAGAGTGGCATTCGGCACTCCACCAAGGCACAGGTGGCCTCTTCCTATGGCCTGTGGACTGTGGAATGGATGCTGCAGTGGCGTGGTGGACCGTTTTGGTAATATGATCCACCCATGCCTCAACATTCGCACAGTGTTTCAACTGGGCCAACTGGCTATAAAGTGTCCAGTCGGCTCCACTGAGCACCCATCGTGATGGTCTCCTTTCAGGGCCCAAGCCATCTCGCAGGTGAATCCAGATTGGGAAATGATCACTGCCGTGCAAGTCAGCGACCACTTACCATTGAGCACTGGTGGCAAGAGCTGGAGAGCAAAGCGAGAGATCAATGGCAGAAAAAGACCCAGTTGCTCTGCAGAAGTGAGTGCTCTGTGCTCCATTGAGCAAGTAGGCACAGGATGACAGGAGAAGCCTCTCAACTGCTCTACCCCTCGGGCAGGTATGTGCAGAGCCCCAAAGCACTTTGTGGGCATTAAAATCACCACAAATAATGAATGGCTGGGGGAGCTGTGTAAGAAGGTCGGTGAGGGCCGCTTGATCAAGTGCATCATGTGGGGGCAAGTAAAGCGAACATACAGTCAATGGATGACGCACGTGCACGGACACAGCGATGGCCTGTAAAGTCGTCGTAAGTGAGAGAGGCGAGGAGTGGTAGTCCGTGCTGACGAAAATACCTATGCCTCCTCTAGCTCTCTCTCTCCACACAGGTCGTTCTTTTTGTGGAGCGTATAGCCTCGGATCTCAGGGGAGTATGATGGATGGAAATAAGTCTCCTGGAGACATAGACACAGCGGTCTACCCTGAGATAGTAGACGAAGTTCCTCCACATGCGTCCTGAACCCTTGCAAGTTCCACTGAAGTATGGGAGCCATCTATGATGGGGGTAGCAACTTCATCCTGTCTCTCCGACGGGGCGGGGAGACCGCAGCAGGTGGAGGGGCAGGCGTGGGGCGAGATGATTGCCCCACACATACATTGTATTCCATCAACTCTGGGGAAGAGTCAGAGGAAGCCTCACGTAAAACAACATCCGCATGGTCAGATGGTTTACCACGGGATTTGATGCGCTGTTGCTGCTGTACAGGAGCTTTCTGTGGTTTGGTGGGCTTTGGGGGAGCTGATGTGGGAGTGGTAATTGGTGCACTGGGCTTGGGAACAGCCTCAGCTGTTGGAGACGCCAGGGGCTGGCCCAAGTTCGCCACTGTACCTGTGTCTGCCATTCGAGTAGGGGATACTGGCTCTGAAACACTGGCTGCGTTGCAAGTGCACTGACAGCTGCAGGTGTTAGTGACAACACTCACCACCTCAGTCTGCATGGAGGCATCGACTTTTGGAGTAGGCTTCTGAACCAGGGATGCAAAAGATGTAGCAAATGTGGGAGGTTGCATCGATTTATAGATCTTCTTGGCCTCACCATATGGGATGCACTTGGATGTTTTTATTTCCTGGATTTTGCGTTCCCCTAAAAATACTCGTCAGTCGCTACTCCAAACAGGGTGGTTTCCAGAGCAATTGATACATCTAGCTGGAGACGAGCAACCAACTCCTTCATGTGCAGCCTTACCACAGTTGCCAAAAAGTCGCTTCGCCTCTACACCCTAAGGTGGTATGCCCAAAACGCTGGCATTTAAAACAGCGCATTGGAGATGGGAAATAAGGCCGCACACTAAGGCGAAGGAAGCCAGCCTTAATATGTTCGGGAAGTTTCGTGCTACTGAAGGTCAGAATAAAAGAGTCAGATTTCACAAGATTGCCATCAACCCTCTTCATGATATGTTGAACATCAACGATACCTTCCGGAGCCCACTCACGTTGCAGTTCGTCTTTGGGAATGTCGACTAGATCCCGGCAAGTCACAACACCTTTGCTATAATTCAAGGTGCTGTGCAGTTCTGTGTCTATGGCATACTCCCCAAGGCATTTAGCAGCTTGCAGGTTAGTGGCTTGCTTGGAAGTGGAAGTTTCCACGAGCAAGGTCCCATTACGCAAACGCTTCACTGATTTTAAGGAGCCACAGATGCCCTCCACACCCTTTTGTATATAGAAGGGCGAAACCTTCTCAAAACTACCCTCCTGCCGTTTTACAATGAGAAACACATGCAGATTACCAGAATGCATTCTGTTACCTAAGACTGGACTTGTCAAAGAAGTGCCGGAGTCAGGGGGACTGACTGCACGAGCCCTCTTAAGAGACTGGGTGTGAGAACCTTCCAGCGGCCCACCCTTTCCGCTGGGAGGAAGAAAAGAGGATTTCGAAGGATCCATCTCGGTCCCACGAGCAGCTAGGGAACTAGAAGTCCACCTAGACAGAGCTCCGCATGCCTAGGTAAGCCTTATACAACTGAGGTGCGGCAGGTTCCCCAGAGGTTGCCTGCTAGCAACTGTTCCACCTTAACAGCCATGCATCTCATCAGCGCGCAGCACACCTTGAGATTGAGGGGTTGTTTATAGAGGTTTATTCCATCCTCGCAATCCGGGCAGTCAAGCCAAGATCCCCACTCTCTGAGACACACAACTTTCCACCGACGCGCTGCACGGTGGTCGTTGAAGTATGCCCAGAGCTTATGGTGACTGAGGACTGGTGGCGCTTACCAGTCCCCAGCTCAGGAACCCCAGGGTCGCCAAGCCCGTACCCAGCAAATGAATGCTGAGCCCCTGGGGGCTGGAAGGATAGTGGGCAAGACATTTCTCATTTCAGGGTACTGACAAGAGGTAGTCGAAATCTTGGCGGAGAATGTAATTCAATTGCTTCAGTCCTGGGTGGTATTGAATTACAAGGGGAATGCTCCTCTGTGGCCTGTACCATATGGATCCGTCCCCCAAACACCAGCTTTTCTCAATTGCGCAGGTGGGAACTCTCCCTGCAATGTATCCTAAGTTCCCCTCCTGGCTTCAACCTTTTTGCCCATTTGCCCATCAAGCCTCTTCCCTGTTTCTATCCCAGCACTACACAGCCCTCATTTCACCTAAGCATCCAGTCTTTTTACTTCTCTCCTTTTCCATTACCCCCTCATCCCAGCCCCCACCTCTTCCCTGCCCTCCGTCTAACCTCCCGACTGCACCTAGCTGCCCTACCCCCTCTTCACCTTGTCCTTGCGTGTTACCCAGCAGCACTTCACTGTCCCTCACCCCTATCCCGCTACCCTTCCCCCTCCTTGCCCCAACCACCTCGTTACCCACTCCCATCATGCACTGCTGCTGTTGCCCGCATTGTGGCTTCAGCTGTCAGAGGCTGCAGTCATGAGTGTGTGTGTTTCGTTTGTGTGTGTGGGGGGGGGGGGGGGGGGGGTGGGGGGGGGGGGGTGGGAGTCATCTATTTTCGACAAAGGCCTTGTTGGCCGGAAACTTATATTGTGACAGTCTTTTTCTTGTGCCTATCTGCAACTCAAAATGACAATGTGTAACGTTTGAGCACCAATGATAGAAAAATAATGGTTGAAGTAAATTAATAATAAATGAGATCCACAAAAAGGATAAGTTACAATAAAACATGGAATACTTTGCATTAAGAGAAGTTACTGAAGTTGGAAATTCCTAAAATCTAAAATAATAAACTATGCATAAATTAATAATTTTCAATTGGAAGTAAGATTGTTTGTAAGTAAGAGTGAGTAATAAAATGGTGCCACTAGAGACAAGCCACAGCATTTTGATATTAATTAAAGGACATGTCTGAAAGTGGTGTGAGGATTACAACAAAAATGTACGTCAATAGTGAGGTCAGTAGGCTGACGAAGCAAAACAAGAGCACGAAGCATCACAATATGTGGATAAATGAACATAGGAAGAAACAGGAGAAATAAAGTCAATAGTCTGACATATGAGGTAAAACGGTGGAAAATTGATGAGACATTCCCGTATGTCTCATAAAAAGGTTGAGAAATGCGTAATGTTACTTAAGACAGATGGTCATTTAACAGATAAATGTAATCATTTACAGACAACAATACAGGTAAATGAATTTGTTGAGAAATTCAGATTGTAGATTATTGTATGTTACAATAAAAAACCACTTTCTAATTATGTGTGTAACAAAGCAAAGTAACTGCTGTCTAACAAATGACTTCTTAACATAATAATCTGTAAGGTAACTGAGCCATATGAAAATATAACTTACACAGGTTACTCAATTTTCTAAGTACAGCAACATCTAAAGTAATGAAGTAAATTGCATATTAGCCCAAAATGTGGCTATTTTGAAAACCTATGTTGACATTCAGAGCATAACAGCTGTAGCTAAAAACGAGAACTGCAATGTTTGTGATTCAAGCTTAATAAATAAGTAAAATGTCCCGATTTGGTGAAGCAGCATATTGCCAATAATCATACCGAAAAACATTAATAATAATTTTCCAAATAAATATGTTTAAAAAAATTCTTTCCTGTAATTTCTCAATGGTTTACTTAAATTATAGAAGGAAAATGGATTACAGAATGTGTTTTGCCCTCCCTTCGAAGTAAGTTAAAAACAGAAGCTTAGGCTATGTTATCTGTTTCTTAGGGACATGGAGGCTTCATGAAAGGTAGCCTACAAGTTGTACTGAAGAAGGAACCAACAAGGACAGCTCTTCAGTGAATCCTCATCTTTCCCTTTTATAATAGAATAAAATGTAGAATGCCGTAAAGTGACTTCCCACCCTTTGCCTCACATGTTTTAATGAAAGTGGCTCATAGGCATGCTCACAATGGTGCCTAAAATTGTGATTAAATGAGTGAGCACTGAAAGGCAAAATATTTTGTGTGTTTCCCTTTCAGGTAAAGACTGTAAAATCTAACTCACAAAAGTAATTTTAAAGAGGTCAGTTATATTAACATCACTTCTGTCTAATATTTAACTTTGTTCAAAAAAACTTTTTCACGAAAATAAGTACGGGGCTATGTGGTGAAACAAGTGCTGTATCATTTGAGACGTACAGGTGTGAGGAAGTGTGCTGGGACTTACCCAAGTTCACTGTTACTAGTGCCATGTTATCATAAAGCTCCTGTGCATAGCATACAAAGTATTCTGTCGTAACCTAAGAATGAAATTAAAAATTGAAATAGCTTTTGCAAACTTTGTCATTGTATGCTTCAGTATATTAGTGTTAAACTTGTTAAATCTCAGAATGATCAGATGAATACTTTTGTTAAATACATTGTTTTAAGAAAAAAATAAAGGGTGATAAAGAACAAAGCTAGAAAGACAAAAACTGTTCAGAATGTGCAAAGGTATGTCACAATCAACTGTAACAAGTCTCAACTTGACAGTAGCAATATTTGGGTCAAAATAAGTGTTTTTAGGGAAATTGAAGGCACTAAATATTAGACACAGAAAGATGAAAATTCGTATGTAGCCAGAGTTTGATGTAAAAATATTAACTATGTGACCCCATTAAGCTACCTCCATTAGTTTTCAAGTTATTTACTGAAAACTAAATTTGGAACAAAAACATCCTTATTCATTATAAATTATCATTTGTATTAATGACAGAAAGTTCTAATTACAGCACTCGATTACATTCACTAGATAATACTGTACCAAGTTCCAAGACTTTAATGTAAATAACAATCAATACAAGGGCTCTTAAAGAAGTAGATTAGAGATCATGTTCTACTGTTGGTTCTGTTCTAAAAATTCTAGCCGGAAACGTTTAAATGCAGTTGAGCTAAAACTTTATTCACATAAAAATTAAGAAGATTGCAAATTAAACAATGGAAACTCCTGATAGGAATATCAACAATGTAGGAAAAGACATAGCTACTTATCGTACAGAGTACATGTCAAGTTGCAGACAGGCAAAGTTAAAAGTTTATGTGAGTGTCTTTTTAACAGCGCCTGTCTGCAACTTGATGTGTCTTCTGTACAGTAAGTAGCAATCCATCCTTTCCTCCATTCTCAAAGATTATAAATTTTTTCATGACAGAGTTATTAAATAATACATGTTTGAGGAAGTGGCCATTTAGATGCTGCTGACTGGCCTACAGCGGTTGACAGCACATGTTCTGATCAGTCTTCCATGACTGTCAGTAATGAAGAGACTTTGCACCAATCTATCAATCTGTTCGTGTCCGTCAAACACCGGCTTACGCTCTGCCCCAGATGACGTCATAGCCAGGCTGCTACTGAACACATGTTCAGTAAGAGTAGGAAGTGAACTCATGAGGACCGTACACCATCCTGGATCACTTAGATTCCATGGAAGTAACTGTTTGTGTGCTGCCCACAATGTTGACAAAATCACGTGGCAAGTGGTGAGATTATTTTCCATTTTTGTGATGCACAGTTAACTTGAATGATTAGAAGTCAAGGCGACAGTCCATTTTACTTGTAACTTACTGTACAGATCACCTCTGAACTGCTGATAGTGCTGTTTATGACAGGGAAATATTTATTATTACCGGACAATTTATTATGTTTGTACTACCAGAAAATTTATTATGCTTGTGCATGTGAACTTTTGCTAAAACGTTTATTTGTCGTCATAGTTCCTGGTCCCGCAGAATAATTAGCTAGTAGGAACATTTTCTTTCAGTGAGTACAAGAATAATGTGGACTTGCAGACTGAAAATTATGATCAGGATGTTCTACATTGCTTTCTCACTTTCTATGTGATCACAAAAATAGTTTTCAGGTTCTTGTAAACTTTTTTTTATGTTACTATTTAACCCACCACCCCACAGTGGCAGAGAAGAGGTTGTGTCCCATGCCAACAGATGATGTGAAGGCATATCCCACTTGGTCGGTGGATTTTGAGCCATTGGTGTAAAAATCAGTGCCATCCTACAAATCCCATAAAAGTGTTCAGAACAAACAATGTAACACCATAAGAGTGATGGGGGCTTTTGCATCCAGAAGAGATCCATCCAAATCTGAGGTGAGGAACTAACCAAGGGGTGGAGGGTGTGGTCAGGAGAGAACATGGGGAAGAGGACAAGGAGGGGAGATTGAAGTCATGGTGGAGAGAAGCGAGGAAGAGCCCAACTGGTAAACCCATCTGAGGGTGGGCAGCAAGAGGGCGACAGCCTGAAGTCACGAAAAGAATAGCAGGGTAAGAGGGTACAGTGATGGCATAGACCACTGAATTGTAAGATGAGAGATCCCACCACCACTCACAAGACTATCAACAGGGCTAATGCGAAAGGCACCACTGGCTAAATGCACATCACGATGGTGAACCGGATTCACGAAGAGCAGTGTGGAAGGGGACAGCTGATCCATAAACTTGACAACCATAGCCGAAACAAGACAGAACTAATGACCAATAAAACTGGAGAAGGGTCGAATGATCTGTGCCCCAAGAGATGTGGGAAAAGAAGCAAAGTACACTGAGTTTACATCCTCCAGATGACAGATATGGGGCAACCAAGTAAGCTTGTCAAAAAAAATCCCAAGAAAAGGAACCGGGGGACCACAGTCAGATGATGGTCATCGAGGTACAGCTCCGGTTCAGGATAGGCCGCAGTACGGTGGCAGAAATGCACCACCCTCGTCTTAAGGAGAGAGAACTGAAAACGATGCAAGAACGTCCGTGTGAAAGTGCACCGGATGGCATCCTGGAGCTGTCGTTCTGTATAGGCGACCAAGTGGGAGCTAGCCAAAATACAGAAATCAGAGGAGGGGAGACAAACAGTACTGGAGAGGCCACAAGTCCATTAATATCAATGAGAAAAAGAATGACATTTAACACGGAGCCTTGTGAAATGCCATTCTCCTGGGTCCATGGAGAGCTGAGAACAGTGCCAACCCAGATTCCGAATGACCAGTGGGAGAGGAACTGGTGAATAAAAATTGATAGGGGGCCCTGAAGACACTACTTATGGAGTATAAGGAGGATGCGATGGTGCCAAGCTGTCAGAGGCCTAAAAAAGATTGAGGAAAACTGTGACAAGATGGCGGTGCTGAGAAAAGGGCTGCCAAATTGTGATTTCCAATCAAAGAAAACAGTTGATCAGACACTGTGCCATCGTCCTCCCCCCCCCCCCCCCCCCCCCCTCCCAAAAAGATAATTCATGCTTGTAAGGAGATAAAAGGTCCTAAGATTCAAGGACCCAACTGAGCCAACGAGCACCACCCATTCTAGTAAATGGTAGGGGACATTAGTCTTGGTGATTGGCTGGTAACTATCAAGGGACAACAGATCCTTGCCAGGCTTAAGGACAAGAATTGCAATGCTGTCTCTCCACTGATATGGGAAAATGCTTTGGAGTCAAATACAGTTAAACACTTGGAAGAGATATAATTGTCGTGAAGGACTGAGGTGTTAAAACAATTGGCTATGGATGGAACCACGTCCAGGTGTTGAATTGTTGGATGAAGAGAGGGCCAAAAGCAGCTCTCATTCAGTAAAACGTTCATTGCAGGATTCCTTCTGGAAAGGGGTAAAATATAAGAAGGGAGTTTCAGCACATTGTTTCCGGAGGAGGAAGGATGTTGGATAGGAGGCTGACACCGATGCCGTACAATGAGTTGCGAGTTGTTCTGTGAGAACTGACGGATCTGTACAAAGGCCACCTGGAAGAGCAAGGTCCAAAACATAGGACTGCCACTGACAACCTTGGAGGGTGCAGAGTGTAACCCACACCTGTGATGAAGGGACAGAAGAACCTAGACAGGAGACAAAGTGTCTCCAACACACCTGTTGGCTCTGTTTGATTAATTAATGGGCTTTGACATGAAGATGTTTAAAGGTAATAAGACCAGCGGAGGATGGGCGCCACTTAAAATGTTGCAAGGTGCAATGACAATCACAGATAGTGGTGGCAATGGCTGTGCTCCATCATGGAACTGCCTGATGGCGAAAAGGCCCTATCAAGTGGGGACAGCAATGCCAACAGCGAGGATTATCTTACCAGACAGATCACGGACGACTTCATCAATATAACCTGACACAGAAGGTGGAAACACGACCTGGGAGGTATATAGAGAACAATCAGCATGATGGTAAGCCCAGTGGGATAACCTAGTCATCTGCGGGAGGTGAAAAGGGAATGAGAGAATGGGACATGACCACTATCACAGAAGTCATCATGTGGTGACCAGTGTAAGGAAAGAAGAACATTAAGAAGGGACAAGTTGTGGTCCACAAGAAATTGTTCAATGAGGAGCCCTGAACTAGATGAAAAAGCACTACCCCACAAAATGTCATAGGCATTAAGATCCCCAAGAGGAGGCAGGGAGGTTGGATTGCTGAATGAGCGCATTTAGGGTAGCAGATATACGCAGGCTGGCAGGAAGGAGATAGACATTGCAAAGACCAAGTGGAACCAGATTGCAGCTGCTTCCAACAGGGTACAAAGTGGGATCCATGTACTAACAATATGGATGCGGACCAACATGTAGGTGCCACCAAAAGGCCTCAAATGACCGATCCTGTTCCAACAGAAAGCATGAACCCATGGACGGTTGGTGAGTGAGTACCAGTAAAATGAGATTCCTAGAGAATGACACAAGCTACAATGTAACAGGCTGGAGCTAATTGTACTGCAAGGTCACCATTTGTCACCAGCGAGGACGGGATGACATCCATAAATAAGAGGTCACACTCAGTTTGTGAGGGGGGAGATGGCACCTCCAGGGAAGGGGGGGGGGGGGCTTATCCTGGGTCCTGGGACTCATGTTTCTTTTCCTACTCTCTCAAGGTGAGGAGGGCAGGGAACAGAGGGAGGACAGGCTTCTACAAGATCTGGAACCGAAAGAGAGTGGCCGACCTTGGGGTGCACAGACAGTGTGTCCCGTGGCCAAGTTGTGGTAGCAGGCCTCCAGCCTGAGACACACCAAAAAAAGAGGGGCGAAGGAGGGGGTGGTGGGGAAGGAGCAAGGATGGGGAGGCAGAGGCACAGGGAAGGAAATGCATCCCAGGAAGGAAGAATGGGCTGCAATAGTTAGGATCCCCATGGGTGCCATGTGCAAGAACTCACAAAAGAACCATGAACATCTGCAGGGAGTGGGGGGGGGGGGGGGGGGTTACATCATGAATGCGGAGAAACCAGGTATCATGCTAATCAACAACTGTACAAAGTCTGGAGTGGATACACTCTACAAGTGCCATCAAGCAATGTAGTGATGGCCACTGGTGGTGTTTTTCAACTTGACTGAGATTGCAACATACACTTTGTGCATTGTATTTCAAGATACATGCAAGGAAAGGGCAAAAAATCAGCCCTCACAGAGTTCTAGAAGAAAGAATTAAATGAAAGATCTTGCTCAAGAACTTTGCGACATCAGCATGGAAAGACATGCTCAAAATGCTGGAGGCCTACACTCAAAATACACAACAGCATTATCAAACTTTGAGTATGAGTATAATCAATGTGAAGGTGCTATAAGTAGAGGAAACATCATTACAGAGCCATGAGGGAAAGTAACACGTACAGCTGTGCATAAACTGCCAAATAAAGGTCGCTGTTAATTATGTGCCAAGAGCGAAGAACGTAAGTGCAAGAAAGCTTGCACTTCTTGCAAGAAGTATATCTGCCCTGCACATATAAAGAAAAAATAATTAGATTATATTGTGAAATGTTCTGAGTGTGAATCTGAGTAACCTTTTTAATTGTGAAATTAATATTAAAAAATGTAAAATCTTTATTTATTATAATTTATTTAAGCTTCACTTGGGAGAATTTTTTAATAAAAAAAGACACAGAAATCATTGTCCAGTATTAATTACCAACATTTTAAACTTCTAGTCTATCACCATTATGGAAATACGTAAGTCATAAGGCTTATGAGGGAGGGACGGAGAGAGGGAGAGTAGTGGTCGTGGGATCAATTATAACTATCACAACCATTGCCACTGTGGTCTGAATCTCCAACTTTATCTTCTGGAAGGCTTTTGTAAAATGTGTGATAATTCCAGTGCAACAAGGGTACATGAGGTCTTTTATTTTCTCTTCCTGAAGTTATAGTGTTCCATCGTATTTTGGGTCTAACTGGAAGACTTTATTGGAATTTTCTGGAAACTGGCAAACTTTTTAATTGTTGGAGCATGTAAATCATTCAAACAGATCTCACTTACATCACTCTTTCAATATAAAAGCTGTGTCAACTTTAGCCATTGTACTTTATTTCATTCATTGTCAATTGTCATATTTCTCAGCCTTTCCTTCTTCATAGTACCAAAATCTAGGAAACCTTTTTGATCCATCTCAATGACTTCATACAGCCTTTGTTTTGAAGCAGTCTGAACAACAGTATAACACCCAGAATGGTCACATTTTTTGCCACCCTCTCTATACAGGCATCAATTGAATCACACTCCATTAAATAGAAGCCAGGCGCAAATAAGCATTGCTGTATCATAGGAATGTTCAGAGTTTGTGCAGCCTGCAGAAACACGGTGCTAAAATTGACACTTTGCAACTGGATGACCATCTTCAATCTCGTGGAGTTCTTGAAATATACACGATGCTATTTCAAGTGATCCAGTTACACCCAATTTGCATGATGCAGTCCAAATAAAATGACTAAAATTGTGGCAAAAATCATTCGTGGAAAATGCATCAAGATAATGCTTGTTCCTGATTTTTTTTTTGCAAAAAAGAAGACCACTGTATTGGTCAGACATGGCCCACAGTGACTTCTTTCTATTCCCGAAGCTGAAGAGAACTACGAAAGGACGTCACATTGCCACAAATGATGAGATAAAAACAGAATCTCTGAAGGACCTGAACATCATAACGAAAAGTGAGTTCCAGGAGTGCTTCCAAGATTGGAAAAAGTGCAGACACAAGAGTATTATGTCTGAGGAGGATTACTTATAAGTGGACAAAGTTGGTGTTGATGAATAAATAATGATTCTTTAAGAAAAACAAAAATTCCCACTGTGAATGCTGTTCTCAAACATGGGATGAGTTGGTTGACATTTGCAAGCAGCTGGAAATCGCCCTGATTACTGTTAAATGATTGGCTGCTGCGAATCAGCGTGTTGGAAGAACTCCTGAGAGTCGTGTACATGTGATATCTATACCACAGGTAACTCAAGTACTATCGTCTCCTGTGGATCCTGTCTCCTCTGCAGAAAGTAAAGGATCTGTCATTACCCACCCATGTGACCATGAGCAGTGTGTCAATGGCAGATCTTGATATCCTGCAAAGGGTGGACAGGGACCAGGGAGGACTCAGGGTGTTCTACCAATCCCCTTAACCAACAAGTTTGAGGTGCTATTGCCTTTCACTGAAACTGAAACTGAGCCAGTGGGGCTCACTTCATCCGTTTTGGGGGAATTTGTCCTGTCTGGTGTCAGAGGAAGTAAACATAGAAGTGTAAGGGTCTATTAATTGTTGGCAGTTCAAATGTATGGCAAATGATGGTACCCCTTAGGGAAATGGCAGCAAGGGACAGGAAAGGGCACCAGGTGCACTCAGTGTGTATGCCTGGGGGCTCATTCAGCATGTTGAAGAGGCTATTCCAGCAGTCTTTGAGGGAACAGGGTGCAACCAACTGCAGATTGTGGTGCATGTTGGAACAAATGATGCTTGTCATCTGGACTCTGATGTCATCCTTGGGTCATTCCGGCAATCGGCAGAGAAGGCTGGGAAAACATCTTTGCACATGAGGGTTTGACGAAGCTCATAATTTGCAGCATTTTCCCCAGAACTGATCGTGGCCCTTTGGTTCTGAGTAGAGTGGAAGGACCGAAGCAGAGACTTCGAAGGTTCTGTGACAAGCTAGGCTGCGACATCCTCAACTTGCATCATAGTGCTGAGAACTGTAGGGTAGGGTTCCCCTAAATAGGTTAAGTATGCACTGCACATCAGGGGCTGCTAGTCAGGTAGCTGACTGCATGTGGGTTGCACACAAAGAGTTTTTTTAGATTAGATGACTCTCCACACAATCCAGATAATGATATCTGTAGAAAACCCAGAAGTATCAGAGCAAGATCAAAAGAAATGCCTCCCACAGGCAAGAGATTTAAAATCCTAATGGTAAATTGCCAAAGCATTCACAGCAAAGTGTCAAGAGTTCGAAGTGCTCATGAAAAGCAGTGGAGATCATGTAATACTAGGTACAAAAATGTGGTTGAAACCTGAAATTGATATAAGTGAGATTTTTTGGGAAAATTTAAGTTTATATCGAAAGTATAGGCAAATGGGAAATTGAGGTGGTGTATTTGTTGCAATAGACAAGAAACTCAAATCCACCGAGGTAGAAATTGAAGCTGCACGTGAGACTGATTGGGTAAGACTCCAGTATCAGGGGTGGGCATAAAATGATTTACTCATCTCCTGACATAGCCGAAAACTTTAGAGAAAACCTCATTTCATATTGTAATCATTGAGGAATACTTCAATCATCCAACAGTTAATTGGGAAAATTACAGTTTTGTTAGTAGTGGGCATGATAAGGCGTCCTGTGAAACTTTATTGAATGCCTCCTCTGAAAACTACCTAGTACAGACAGTTAGGAACCCCATTCATGATGGAAATATATTGGATCTAATGGCATCAAATAGAGCTGATCTCTTTGAGCATGACCACCTCGAAAATGGTATCCCTGACCGTGACGTGTTTGACAACAATGATTACCAAAGTACAAATAACAGCTAAAACAAGCAAAAAGATACATATGTTCAGTATTGAAGTTTTGGTTTCAGCTAATAATTTTGTGAAGTTTCGTTTATACTGGTATTAGCTGTCGTGTAGTAGTATTAATACAAGTAGTTGTTTTCTGAGTAGACAGAGAATTTCGAGACCACTATTGTTGGTGCTATAAATAGTTCTACTGGTGTAACTGAACTTAGTTAATGTAGACGTATAGTTTTTTTCAGTAACTGTAAAATTTTACCATGAGTGAGAAGTGTGGGATCTGTTGTAGGTTTGTGAGTAGTGGATTACGGTGTGGGATTTGTTCACAGTATCTTCATCGGGGGGAATGCAGTGGGGAAGCCAGTAGGCATTCTAGTGAGATCCTCTCCAGGGAATGCAGAATCTGTAGTAGAAATAAGTTGACAGAGGAGCAGGAGTGTAAGATCTGTGCCCTTCAGGTGCAGTTACATTGCACAAAGGAGGAACTAGATAGGTTGAGGAGGGTGAAGGGTGGTGACGAATGGGAACTGGCAGTTGACAAGAAGGCAGCTAGGAGGAGGATGTATTCAGACAGTTATACTTTGCATATATGCAATAGATTTGACCACCTGTCAGAGTTGAGTGGAGAGGAGCCTCTTGTAGCTATAGATGTAGGGAACATGCAGCAATCCTCAGCAGTTATGAGGCCTAGGTTAGTTGCAAAGTCAAACAGAAAGAAGGAGGTTCTGCTGCTAGGTAGTTTTCACAGTAGAGGTGTGGGCCAGCAGTTGCAGGAAGTGTTGGAGAGTTAGTACCAGGTCACCAGCATTGTGAAGCCTAGTGCAGGTGACTGACAGCAAAGGGGAGTTATGTAGGAATTTTGCACTGGAGGATCAGGTAGTGATAGCAGGTGGAGCAGAAAACAGTCTTGATAGGGACAGAGAATGTGATGTAGGTGGTTACCTGGTAGAGATAGTTACTCAAACTGGTGGCACTAATGTGTATTTCATGCAACTGTTTCAGCGTCATGATCGGCCTCATCTTAATGCGGCTGTTAGGCGCGTTAGCATGGGGCTGGAGAGGGTGCTGATGGCAGAGGGCATGGGTCACATTTCAGTGGTGCCAGTTGGGTCTATCAGTAGATCAGGTTTCACTAGGCATGGCCTGCACCTCAACAGGTATGGGAAGAGGAGACAGGCAAAGCTTATAGGTGACAGTGTAGTGGGTTTCTTAAAGTAAGTCCCTCTAAGGGCTCACCTTTAGAGGATGTCATGTTTCCAAGTAGAGAAGGAATTAGCATATTTCATCAAAATATAAGAGGTATTAGAGATAAAGTTAGTGAACTGCTTATAGATGTTGACTCTGAAATTATTGGTATGTTGGAGCAGCACTTAAATATTTTGACAATTCAGAGGCTTCCTTTATCAGTATGGGAGAGTGTCTGTGTACATAAAAATCAGTATTCCATTTGAGCCCATAGACCTATCACGGCACTGCACTGAACAGATATTTGAATGTTGTGCAGGGGCTGATGAATTTAGTGAAACTAAACTTGTAATTGTTGTTGTTTAAAGGTCCCCTGATTCTCACTTCAGAGCATTTATGATCAAGCTAGAGAGGGCTCTTGATTCACTTTGTAGGAAATACCAGAAATTAGTTATATGTGGTGACTTCAATATAAATTTTGTGTATGATGGTGCAAGAAAAAGGATGTTGGTAGATCTCCTAAATTCATATGATCTGATGCAGACTGTGTTTTTTCCAATTAGGGTGCAAGGGAACAGTAGCACAGCCATAGACAATATTTTTATCCATTCTTCATTGCTAGATGGGCATTATGTTAGTAAAAGGGTGAATGGCTTTTCAGACCATGATGCACAAATTTTAACACTAAAAGGCTTTTGCAGTCAAACAAATGTCACATATAACTACAAACTATGTAGGAAAGTTAATCCAACAACAATACAGTATTTTAAACCTTCTGAAGGAAAAAGAGTGGCAGGATGTTTTTAGTGCTGATAACACAGATAATAAATATAATGCTTTCATTAACTCATTTATCATGATCTTTGAGAGTTGCTTTCCATCAGAACATTGTAAACGGGGTGCTAGCAGTAATAGGCAGCCCGAGTGGCTGACTATTGGTATAAGGATATCATGTAGAACCAATCGGGAATTATATCAAAATGTTAGAAATAGTCACAATCAAGCTGCAGTAGCCCATTATAAACAGCATTGTAAGGTGCTTAAAAAGGTTATCAGGAAGGCAAAGAGTATGTGGTATGCAAATAGAATAGCTAATTCACAGGATAAAATTAAAACCATATGATCGGTTGTGAAGGAAGTATCTGATCAGCAGCATAAGGTTGACGATATAAAGTCAGTTCGCAGTAAAAATATTTCTGTTACTGATAAATCAGATATATGTAAGTATTTAACAATCATTTTCTGAGCATTGCTGGTGAATTAAATAAAAATTTAGTTTCTACAGGGAATCATATAAATTTCTTGGCAAATGCCTTTCCAAGATTGACGTCTGAAATACTCCTCTGTGGTACAGACAAGGGGGCGACTGAGTCAATAATCAAATCACTGAAGACTAAGGACTCTCATGATTATGATGGAGTGCCAAGCAGAATTTTAAAGTACTGTGCTACACATGTTAGCCCTGTATTTAGCCATATTTGTAATTTTTCCTTTAGGAATGGTCAGTTTCCTGAACATTTAAAGTACTCAGTAGTAAAGCCGCTTTATAAAATGGGAGAAAGGGATAATGTAGACATTTTTAGAGCTATTTCTATGCCATCAGTGTTTGCCTAAGTTATTGAAAAGACTGCGTATGTAAGGATAATTGATCATTTTATATCACATACTTGATAGCATCAAATGTACACTTCTGCTTTAGAAGTCGCTTAACAACTGAAAATGCTATAGTCTATTTTCTCTGTGAGGTACTGGATGGGTTAAACAAAAGGTTTCGAATGCTAGGCATATTTTTTGATTTAACTAAGGCATTTGATTGTGTTATCACAAAATATTGCTCCAGAAGTTGGATCATTATGGAATATGGGGAGCAGCTCACAATTGGTTCACCTCTTACTTTAGCAACAGACAGCAAAAGGTCACTATTCACAATGTTGAGAACGTCTGTGGTGTGGGGTCTGAGTGGGGTACAATCAAGTGGTGGGGTGCCCCACGGATCAGTGCTGGGGCCACTCCTGTTTCTTATTTAAATAAATGATATGCCCTCTAGTATTACGGGTAACTCTAAACTATTTCTGTTTGCTAATGACACTAGCTTGGTAGTAAAGTATGTTGTGTGCAACATTGGCTTGGTTTCAAATTGTGCAGTTCATGACCTAAGATCATGGCTTGTAGAAAATAAACTAACGCTAAATCACAGTAAGACCCAGTTTTTACAGTCTCTAACACACAATTCGACAAAACCTTAAGTTTTAATTTTACAGAATGGGCATATGATTAGTGAAACTGAACAGTTCAAATTTCAAGGTGTTCTGACAGATAGTAAACTGTCGTGTAAAGCCCACATTCAGGATCTTGTTCAAAGATTTAATGCTGCCATTTTTACTATTCGAATGGTATCTTAAGTGAGTGATCGTTTGACATGGATATTAGTCTACTTTACTTATTTTCATTCGCTTATGTCGTATGGTATTATATTCTGGGGTAACTCTTCCCATTCTAAAACGGTATTTTTGTCTCAGAAATGGGAGGTTTGGGCAATAAGCGGTGTAAGTTCATGAATCGGGGTATTTAGACATTGGCCTCTCAATATATATATTCCTTACTGTCATTTCTTGTTAACGATATTAGCTTATTCCCAAGAATAAGCAGCTTTCACTCAGTGAATACTTGACAGAAATCAAACCTGCATTTGAATCGGACTTTCTTGACTCTAACGAAATTAGAATTATATTAATACCTTCAGCTGTTGATGGGCTTTGATTTATATCAAAGGGGACAGGTGAAAATGTGTGCTCCGACCGTGACTCAAACCCGGGATCTCCTGCTTACATGGCAGACG
Organism: Schistocerca americana; assembly: GCF_021461395.2. Classification (NCBI taxonomy): domain Eukaryota; kingdom Metazoa; phylum Arthropoda; class Insecta; order Orthoptera; family Acrididae; genus Schistocerca; species Schistocerca americana. The sequence goes on from NC_060122.1 coordinate 692,044,588, forward strand.
CTCTATCCATCTGAGCAACCGAGGACACAGAGGATAGTACGACTGCAAGGACTATCTCGCACACGCCTCCCGCGGGACCCACATTCTCACCTTGTATGTCCACACACTATATTTGTAGTGTCCCACCCCAACACATTCATTACTTGTGGAAGACATTCTTACCAAGTCCCATAAGAGTTCAGGGAATGTGTGTGCATTCGCACAGAAGGAGGAGGTCATGGCCGGTATTGCCAGAACGATATATTTATATGGACATGGTGTCTGTTCTTTCAGACATGTCCGAAAGAACAGACACCATTGATGACCTACAGCTGTCTAGAACAAAATTAGAATTATATTAATACCTTCAGCTGTTGACGGGCGTTGATATATATCAACGGGGACAGGTACAAATGTGTGCCCTGACCAGGACTCAGACCCGGGATTCCTGCTTACATGGCAGATGCTCTATTCATCTGAGCCACCGAGGACACAGAGGATAGTGCAACTGCTGGGATTAACTTGCACACGCCTCCTGCGAGACCCACATTTTCACCTTGCATGTCCACACACTACATTCGTAGTGTCCCACCCCAACACACTCATTCCTCGTGGAAGACATTCTTACCAAGTTCCGTAAGAGTTTGGGGAATATGTTTGCATCCGCTCAGAAGAAGGTCATGGCCGCTATTGCCAGAAAGATATACTTATATGGATATGGTGTCTGTTCTTTCGGACATGTCCAATAGAACAGACACCATATCCTTATAAGTATATATCCTTAACTATTGTGCAGAAAGGTGTGCAGTATACTGCTGCATCCATTTTCCATAAGCTACTACTCGAATACAAAAAGCGTAGCTGTAATCCATGCACTTTCGAATTGAAACTGAAGAGTTTCCTCATGGGTCACTCCCTTCTATTCTGTCATGGAGTTCCTTGAAAAAGTAAGCTGATTCTTGTTGTGTTGTTGATTGTGTTTACTTAAACTTATGGATTGACTCTTTTCGGGTTCATAAACATGTTATTTTTATCTGTTATTACTTTTATGTTGTGATTTCATGTATTGACGCGTTCCATGACTTTGGAGATTTGCTCCTCAATTTGGTCCTACAGAAGTTGAAGTGTAAATAAATAAGTAAAGTAGGTGAAAAATCAGTAGTGTCATATGTCAATGAGGAACTTTAAACTTTCAGCAAAGGGCAGGAGCATGTAGAGGAACTCTGGGTCAAATTTAAAAGAATAGTTGACCATGCACTGGATAGATATGTACCAGTAGAACAGTTCATAATTGTAGGGAACCTCCATGGTATACAGTCACTGCATAATAGGTGCAAAACAAAGCGTAGGGCTATATAGACAGATAAATTCTGAATGAAACACATTTGGCTGTCAAGAGAGCAATGCTTGAAGCCTTCAATGGCTAATGTAGCAGAATATTGTCAAACGTTCTTTCACAGGAACCAAAGAAATTCTGGTCATATGTAAAGTGTGTTAGTGGCACCAAAGGTAGTTTCCAGTCCCTAGCGAAAGAAGATAGGAACTGAAATTGAGGGTAGCAAAGCAAAAGCTGAAATGCTTAACTCGGTTCTCAAATGTTCCTTTACAAAGGAAAACCCAGGAGAACTGCCCCAATTTAATCCTTGTACCACTGAAAAGATTAATGTAATAAGTATTAGTGTTGAGAAATAGCTGAAATTGCTAAGATTTAACAAAGCTCCATGCCCTGATGGAATCAGTGTCAGATTCTGTACTGAATTTGCAGCTGAGTTAGCCCCTCTTCTACCTACAATCTATCGTAGATCCCTCAAACAAAACACAGTGCACAGTTCATGGAAAAAGGCACAGATCACACCCATCTGCAAGAAGGGTGGTAGAAGTGATCCACGAAACTACCCTGCAATATCCTTGATATTGATTTACTGTAGAATCTTAAAACATATTCTGAGCTCAAACATAATGAGGTATCTTGAACAGAATGACCTCCTCAATGCCAACCAACATGGATTTCAAAAACACTGATCATACGAAAGCCAATTCACACTTTTCTCACATGACATACTGAAAGCTTTGATCAAGGCAACCAGGTAGATGTAGTATTTCTTGATTTCCAAAAAGCAGCAGACTCAGTGCCGCACCTATGCTTATTGTCAAAAGTATGGGGTATTAAGTGAAATTTGTGACCGGACTGAGGACTTTTGGGTAGGGAGGACACAGCATGTTATCTTGAATGAAGAGTCATTGTTAGATGTAGAAGTAACTTCAGGTGTGCCCCAGGAAGTGGGTTGGGGCCCTTGCCTTTCATATTGCATATTAATGACCTTGCAGACAATACTAAAATCAGGCTTTTTGCAGGTGATGCAGTTATCTATAATGAAGTATTATCTGAAAGAGGCTGCATTTATATTCAGTCAGATATTAATGAGATTTTGACGTGGTGCAGAGATTGGCAACTTGCTCTAAATGTTCAGAAATGTAAAATTGTGCACTTCACAAAATGAAATATTGTAGTATCCTATGATTATAATATCAGAGAGTCACTGTTGGAATCAGCCAACTCTACAAATACCTGGGTACAGCACTTTGTAGGGATATGAAATGGAATGCTCAGTCATAGGTAAAGCAGGTGGTAGACTTCGGTTAAACGGTAGAATACTGGGGAAGTGCAGTCAATCTACAAAGAAGATTGCTTACAAATCAGTCATGTGACTGTTTCTAGAATATTGCTGAAGTGCGTGGGACCCATACCAAATAGGACTAATAGGGGATATTGAACGTATATAGAGAAGGGCAGCACGAATTGTCACAGCTTTGTTTAATCTGTGGGGAGTGTCACGGGGATACTGAAGGAATTGAAATGGCAGACTCTTTTAAGACAAACGTAAACTATTCCGAGGTAGTCTATTAACAAAGTTTCAAGAATCAGCTTTAAGTGATGACTCTAGAATATATTACAACTCTCTACACGGATTACAACTCATAGGGATCATGAGGATAAGGTTAGAATAATTTTGCATTACAGAGGCATTCAAACAATCATTCTTCCTGCACACCATACAAGGAAGAAATCTTAATAACTGGTACAATGGAAAGTACCCTTTGTCATGCACCTCATGCTGGTTTGCAGAGTATAGATGTAGATGTCGACTTATATCACACTTCATATTGTGACAAGATAACAACATCAACTGCCTGCAACCCAAAACTTCGTAGAATACTCTTTCAAGAATCACATCAGACACCTCCTCGAGAACGAGACGGCATCACACATCCAGAGGCTGAAAAAGTTATGGAATAAACGAGTGAGATTGTTAAGTTTTTAGTGTTTTTTACTGAAGTGCCACGATAATGACATCATTCTCAAGTTTGGCGGAGTGACATATTTTATGAAGACTGCTTCTACGAAGTTCATCACACATCAGGCAAGCCTAGCACTTCTAAAGGTGAGGATTTATTTCACTCACCATGAACTGGATCCCATTACGTAGCAATGGAATGAGAGAAATAATTTCACTGTCTTCGAAACATACACAAAAAATCTTCACCTGGTATTTTACTTAATTACATCTGACTACCACTTTTAATTGCCTGACCTATAGTTATATTAGTTAAATATTATTTCTGATTTCATGGAAGTATGCTGACTTTAAAATTGCAAAAGTATAATTTTGCCTACAGATCAAGTCTTCATAACCATTGTAAGAATTCTGGCTGTCACCATTGCTTGGCTGGAGTTCTTTAGTGAGATACCTTCGCCTCCTGGTTGCAAATATCGTCTATGCTCTGACTGGTAGGTGGCTCCATCTCTAATGACCTCGTTGTCGACGGGACGTTAAACACTAACCACCACCACCACCACTGGTAGGTGACTCTGTTACTGCCAAATCTTGTTCAGGTATGGTACTACACACTGATCACAATAATTACACAGAGGTGACAAAACTCATGCGATACTTCCTAATACCATGTCAGACTTCCTTTTCCCTGGTATAGTGCAGCAATTCAACGTGGCATGGACTCAACAAGTCATTCGAAGTCCCCTGCAGAAATATTGAGCCTTGCTGTCTCTACAGCTGTCCATAATCACAAAAGTGTTGCCACTGTATGATTTGTGCACAAACCGACCTCTCCAGCATGTCCTATAAATGTTCCATGGGATTCATGTCAGGCAATCTGGGTGGGCAAACCATTTGCTCAAACTGTCCAGAATATTCTTCAATCCAATTGTGAACAATTGTGATCCGGTAACATGGCGCATTGTCATTCATAAAAGTTTCATGGGTGATTAGGAACGTGTAGCCCACGAATGGCTGCAGATTGTCTCCAGCTAGCAAAACAACAATTTGCAGTCAATGATCAACTCAGTTGGACCTGAGGAGCCAGTTCATTCTATGTAAACACAGCCCACAACTTTATGAACACACCATCAGCTAGCAAAGTGGCTTTTTGATAACTTGGGTCCATGGCTTCATATGGTCTGCAGCACACTCGAAACCTACCATCAGCTCTTTCCAAATGAAATCGGAACCCATCTGACCAGCCACAGTTTTCTAGTTGTCTAGGTCCAACTGATATGGTCACGAACCCAGGAGAGGAGAGTGCTGCAGGTGATGAGGTGCTGCAGGTGACAATGTGCTGTTAGCAAAGGCAATCGCATTGGTTGTCTGCTGCCACAGACCAGTAACACCAAATTTTGCCAAATTGTCATTACAGATGTGTTTGTAGTACGTCCCACATTGATTTTTGTGGATATTTAATGCAGTGTTGTTTGTCTGTTAGCATGACAACACAAATGCAACTGCTCTCAGTTGTTAGGAGAAGGCCATCGGCCACTACGTTGTCCTTGGTGAGAGGTAATGCCCGAAATCTGGTATCCCCTGCACAGTCATGAGACTTTTGATCTCAGAATATTGAATTCCCTAACGATTTCTGAAATGTAGTGTCCCAAGCGTCTAGCTCCAACTATCATTCTGCATTCAGAGTCTGTTAATTCCCATCATATGGCCATAATCACATTGAAAACCTATCCACATTTATCATGTGAATACAAATGACAGCTCCCCGCCAGTAACTGCCCTTTCATACCTTGTGTATGAGATACTACCGCCATCCGTACATGTGTATATCGCCATCCCATGACTTACCTCCACTCTGTGTACATTAAAATATGCATTCCTTATTTTTGAAACTAAAAAAGTGACTCGACAGCATAGATGGAGCAATATTCGAAGAGAGTGCTTAGCTTGAAACGTGATAGAGGGCTCTCCTGTAGTGGCTGCTACGGCGAAAAATAAATTATCCATTTTGCTTTTGGTCTTGTTCGCTGGTTCAATTTAGTTTGGTATCGCCCAGTACTACTTCACTTGCGTCCTGTACCACACATCACAATGTTCTATTAAAGCGTTACCTCTTTTTGATGAATCTGGCTTGTATGTAATTCTGTTCGCTGTGTGGAATATTGTGGACAAGCCAGACTGTGCCATGCCCATGCTGACTTCTCCGAAGCGTCTTCTCTGCTGCAGGAAATTGCTAAAGCTTTCCAACTAACAACTTATACCAAATTATCAAATGAAGACTGAAAACCTGTTTTCACTTTCCACAATCAGTTTCCAGATATTTATTGCATAGATCCATTTACAATTCAGTCCATTTACATGATGCTAATACATTCTTTCTCTATGAGAACTCAAACAAGAGCAATACAGACCTAATAGTAATACAAAAGATTTCTTACATTATACTCAAAGAAACAGCATTTGTTTTTCTCCTAAAAGATTCCATAATCACATTTATTTTGTGCGTGTCTTCTGGGTCCATGGACTGCATACCAGACGCCAAGCAAGTAGTTAGCATTCTCCTGGCTGCCACACCCTGCAGCTACATCTTTCTTCGTATACCCTCTCTGTAGGAACAGATACAGTACACACAGTAGGTTCGTCAATATTTGACCCCCCTACTTTACTTAAACATCTTTAGCTGATGTGACAAATCTTCATATAGCGGAACAGGACTTGACCCACAATATATTTTTACGCTACATTGCCTATGTGCTTGCATCTCCATGCCGATGTTTGGAACAAAGTTAATGATGTGCACTAGCAGTCTCATCTAAAATATTCACCTGAAGATGGCTGAATGGTCATCAGCTGAAATATCGTGGAAATGTTGAAAGTAGACAGCTGAAATCCTGAAATTTCACGGAATTCTTTTAATGCCAGGAGAATCTCAAGTACCACTAAGGATATGTTGCAGAGAATGTTCCCATGTGTGCAACTCAGAAAATATGACGTCAGTGAGGACAATCCACATGGCACAGGCTGTGTAGCAGTTGTTGAAGTCCCACACACTGAGTTGGGGGCCATGCTCAGCAATTTGGTGGTCCAGCAGTCTCTTGGCTACAGTTTGGCAGTGGATATTCAGCTTGTTAGTGGTTACACCCACGTAGAATGTAGTACAATATTATAGCTAATTTGGTAGATCACATGGCTGCTTTCAAAGATAACTCTGCCTTTTATGAGGTAGGAGATGCCTCTGACAGGACTGGAGCAGGTGATAGTGGAAGGACATACGGGACAAGTCTTGCATATAGGTCCGTTGCAGGGTTAAAAGCCATGAAGTAAGAATCTAGGAGAAGGGATGGAATTAGGGCACACAATGATACTGTGTAGGTGGGACACAGTCAAAACTCTGCCAGAGAATACTATTTATTTGCTCTAGACCTTGTATCATGGAGACATGAGAGAATGCTTCTCTGTGGCTAGACTATGGGTATGTGGGGATGGTAGGTGACTAGAAGACAAGGCATGGGACTCTTTCTGGACAGGTTGGGGTGAGTAACTTCAGTCTGCAAAGGACTCAGTGATACAGTTGGCATATTTGGAGAGGGCCTGCTCATCACTGTGGATGCAATGACCACAGATGGCTAGGATATGAGGGAGGGACTTCTCAGTGTGGAATGGGTGGCAGCTGTTAAAGTGGAGTTGGTGGCTGATAGGTTTGATGTTGATGGAAGCACTGATGTAGTCATCATTAAGGTGTAGGTCAACATTGAAGAAAGTGGCTTGGGCTGAGGTTGAGCAGGTGAAAGAACGTGTTGAGGTTCTGAAGGAATGTTAGTAGGGTGTCCTCACCACTGGTCCATACCTTGATGTCATCAATGAATCTAGTCAAGTGACAGGTTTGGGATTCTAGTGAAGCATTACAAGCCATTTAGGCAAATGAAATTTCAAACTCCTTGTGTAGAACATGGAAATGATTATGACAGAATATTACAAAGTAGGGAGTAAGTCGTGGAACATATACTGTGCACAATTGTGTGTGCAGGCATTAAACGGGAGGTTTGAAACACAAGAAAACTGAAAGATGTGATGACAAATAAATGGCTTCGCTGGCTATGGGTGGGTTTTTTTACATTATGACATCGCAGCTTGGCAGTGGCTTGACTGTCAAAGAGCAACCACTCTCCAAGAATTAAAGCAAAAATCAAAATGGTTTTTGTGACTAGTAATGGTTTTGTGACCATTCTGAATGTGACACTGAGCCTTCAAGGCGTATGTACTATGAAAAGTTGTGTTCTACTCTAATTCACGAGTCATACTAATGATCTTTACTCTCATTCCAGGAAATACATTTTTGTAAAAGGAAAGTAGTGGATGTGCTTCTTCATGAAAGCGAGTAGAAGTTATTTTCTTTCGGTCCAATAGCAGCTGCAGAACGTAAAGAAATAGCTTTTCCTTGGCTACACACTGGATTTCCGAGGCAGTGATTAGAAGGGCCTCTATTTCAAGAGAATCAACTACAGCAAGCAGATTAAAAGAAAAAGGTAAATATATCAGATGTTACTTCGGATGACAGATCTCATGAAGTGTTCTGACTCAGCTTCAGTGACAAGGAGCAAGCCAGCAGCTACATAAAACCCTAAACCAACAAGAAAAGCACTTCATTTGGCTTCCAGTGTACAAGACATGGAGCACTGGAGCAAAAAGAAGGAAAAAAAACTACAAAATTGCAAAATTTTGAAATTCAAGAAGTGATAAATCATGGCATTGCTAAAAGCAACAACAGTTAAACAAATGGATAAACTACAAGTGAATGGACGTAACACTTAGTAACAACATGTTAAGAAAAAACTGAAAGGTAATAACGGAAAATTTTCAAAATCTGAAGACGAACCATACCTATACAATTGTGGTACAAGTATTATGGAAACTTCAGTTAAATTTACGTGTCAAGTAAACAATGTCGACACATGAATAAAAGGATGTTTTAACTATGATGGAGTAATTTGTCGGTGGATTTGGAGGAGAAGAATTTTTCGGCACATTGACAGAAGAAGATTTGAAATTCTGGTAACGGAAGGGATGCAGTAGCAGCTGAGCAACACTGCAGGTGTGCTGCTGTACAACACTGTGCAGTCCACCTGTAGCTGTATTAGAGACATTGGCTGGGTTCTGCGCTACACATCATCGTGGTATATCGCCACTTACATGTGGTTGCATCGGCCACAGGATGAAAAAGCGTAGTTCAATGGAAAGGGTGAGCTGTTTAGAAAATACAGAAATCTACTCTGAAAACTTTTTTTCATCTAGACTGTGACACAGTGTTTCAGTGTTATCATGTTTAAGGAAACTGTGCAGTAACTATTTATAAGAATAATAAAGGGTACACAAAGGAATAATGATTACACAGATTTGTAAATTCTACCATACCAGAGACAGTAGAATCAATTAATACCAACAGTCTTTCTATGGAAGGTGATCATTTTGAAATAAGGAAGTGTGTTAAACAAATGTGGAATTTTATTATTTCAAGAATATGTGTTCGAAGATAATAGTCATGTGCACTATAAACTATATCCAATAATTCAAAACAGTTTGCATGATTTAATGGCAGCGGACTTCTTTGGCCCATCACCCACAGGTGGGACAGGAGTAAATTATTTATTGGTATCAGTCAAATGTTAGTCAGAGTATGTTAAACTTTATCCCACTAAACAAACAAGTACCAATACAATAACTCATTGTTTGCAAGAGTATTTTTTAAGATGTGGTTAAACCACAACGTCTATTAACTGATAACGGCCCACAATGTATTAACCATAATATTAAGGAATTATTGGCTTGGGAAGGGGTAAGGCAATGCAGCTATATCCAAGTGTATTACACAAACTTAATTCTTGTGAATGTGTCATGAAGGAATTAGGACAATTATGTAAAACTTATTATTCTACAAGGCACACTACCTGAGCACAACTAGTGCTGGAATTTCAAGTAATTCCTTAATGAATTACCGTATGTCAACAGGATTAGCTCCTGTGGAAATTATGAATAAAACTTTTATAGGACAGCCCTTTTTAATATTATTTACATGGCCGAATTCACCGGTGATTGACTTGCAAAAGTTGAAGGAGGAGGTACAAGAAAATCTGATTACACAGGCACAACAAAGAGTCAGAACTTTTAATGATAAGGCTATCGTTCCAAACTTTCAAATATATGATTTGATATTAGTATGTGATTTACATCAATGCTCAAATTTAAGAAAGGAAACGAGCAATTTTTTTCAGCTTTACAGTGGACCTTTTGAAGTTCACAATATACCACATCCAAAAGCAGTGTATCTAATAGACTTCGATACAGAACAAGAAAAAGGATTATGCAATATACATATGGTTATTTTTACGTCCCTCATTTACATAAATAACACACTGGATATAATTCATAGAGTACCAATATCAAATGCCTATTGGCCCTACTACAAGCAAAAAGGTTTATGTTAGAAAATAGTTTCCCATTTCATTCATATGTTCCAGTTTCTCAAGCATGTGATCAAAAAGTAGTAGTACAAAATTTTTCTATAAATTTGGAATCGTCATATTCTTCCATATAATTTGTCCCCATTTTTTTCTTCCATGTTCTAACATAAAAACTTGTTCTCACTAATTCTGTAACTATTTCTGCTAAACTCAAAGCTTATTCTCTGGTTAACTTCACTAACCCTGCCGCAATCACCAGTTCAGTTATCCTGCAGTTATTCTTCGGTTGGGCGTCATTACGTGTTGGTACAATGTGTTTTCCACACTAGTCCAAGAATTGACCTTAAGCAGCTGCTAACTGGGGACATTCAAGTGCTGTAGGTTATCAGAGTATCTTATACTACAATTTGTGCTTCTCTTTCACTCGTGTGCTAAATGCCAGTCATTGAAGGTTAACTGACGTACATCTGCACAACTTTAAACAAATACAGTGAAACAGTGTGTGTATTACTTTCTTTTCAAGGTCACCATGAATTATCTCGACTATGTAACAGAACTTTTCTCCCATCATCTAATATATTCATAAAACTTGTCTGGTTATTCCGATAACTGAGGACAGAATGTATAGTACTCGCCACATTCTTTATGAGGCAGGAAAGCTCATTCACATGCATTTGGCGTCTCTTTAATAGCATAAGTCAGTATGCACCACTCGTATCCGGGCACAGGTGCCTCATGGTATTCATCCCACCCTAAGATTTGAAAATTTAACCTTCATCATACATAGAACACATTCTAACCTAACCTAATCTCACTTCCTTTGACACTGCCAAAAACTGACGAAGGAGATCGGACGCACGATGACCAAACTATCAGCTGATGTTTTTGGGTGACCTTTGGCCACTGTGAACGCAGCCTTAATACCGTAGCGATCTGGCAAAAACTGTCTGTCAAAATTTCATTTTCTTGGACATACCAAGAAGATAATATGTAATTTTTCTTACCCATTATTCCTGTTACCTGTTTATTTCCACTCTGGTAACCTGAAACTATGGAGTTCACTAATAATTACAACACTGATTATTCACACACCAAATAAACCATGTAAACAAACACCGACTGGCTGTCACCGGTTCATGTTTATTCAGCTCAGTCGTATAGCCCCAACCCCCTTTGTCTGCAGGAAAGTTTTTTGTTTCCAGATGCGACGGGGATTCCTCTGGCACAGACATCACATAGATCATCAAAAGGTAATGATTTTGCAGCTAAAAGTAATGATTACAAATATGCAAATTATGTTAGATTTCGTACCGTTTTGTATAGTGTAATAGCTGAGATGGTTTCTCATTTCTTACAGAAGTTATTGTCATTATAAAAGCAGATCAAATACTATTTATATTTAAAGTGCTTCTCAGACCATTAGTTTTAGGTACACACATGGTTGTAAATATAATATATTTTTAAAAAAAGCATATACTTTCTTTTCTTTATTACTCGTGAGAACATATGCTCAACATTACAATATAAATGTTTTGGTAGCCACCAACATCCTCGGTGCCTACTGTGGGAGACATGATGTTCGGATTGTGGGCCACATTTCTGCTGTATGCAACAAGCAGGAATCACACTGGCTGGGAACCAGGCCACGACACTTGTGCATAAACCTCTTGACAACCACAACATGCTATTTAGGCACAATCTCAAAAGTTGCTCATCACACTGATTTTCAGAAGGCAAGTGGACATGAGCATCTGTGTCCTTGATCTGTGTACTGTTTTTCTGCCCACATTTAATCAGCGGCTACAAGTAGGGATTGGCTATGATCGCGCTCGAGAAACGCGCGACGCGAAGGCAATTTCTCGGGTACGCTCGAGAAGTTGACAGTGCTGCGCTCTCTGAGAAATTGTGCAAACCTTCAGTACACGAAGCACCGAGCCGCAGCAGACGTACTCGTCGTACGTACGTGCTCGGAAAACTTTGAAATTCTATGATTGATATCAACTATACTACCGTTATTAATGTCTACTGAAGTATTCGTATATGACTCTTAAGATAAAAATCATAGAATTGTTGTTTAAAACAAAGCACAGAATTCGCATAAAACAGAAGCGTTATTCTTACAAAATAAATTACCTTGTACATTCTGCATGTATGAATGCATGCTTAAACGTACAAGAGAAGTGCTATAGCCTTTTATGTACAGAAACTGCGTACATGCGTTTACTTACTGAAGAAAGAAAGGAAACAAAAGTTGTTCTGCTGAAGCCCAGAAGGCATTTTTACATCCCATTGCTACACTGCCGTCGATTTTTGTTTAGAAATATGATTTTATTAACCAATTGGTCTTTTAGTCTGCTTCTTTGTTTGTTTATAAATAATCCTGTTTTTGAAAATATTCTTTCACTGAGAAGAGAAGTTGCAGGTATTGCAAGATTTTTTTTTGCCACGACAGCTAGACCTGGGTAGCTGTTTTCATTTTTTTTTTCCAGTAGTGCAAAGGATTATCCGTGAGTTGTAGGTACGGTTCTTCCAAATATCGTTGTACTTCCAGGTCTATGCTATCACAACCGCTTTTCATTAGATTTTTATTGGAAACCTCTTCATCGAAAGAAGCCCATAAGGAACTACTGGCGTTTTGTACGAAATGGTACTCGTGGTTGGTGTAGTTAGCCGAATGAGTAGATCGTACGGTCACTACCACGTTTGTGCACTCTGCAATTACGCTTGCAACGGCATGTTTTGAATGAATGAGATTCGTAAATGGTAACGTTTTGAATCTTGGGTCGAGAATAGTGGCAACGGCATGTACTTTGTTTCTATTAATCCTAGCCGGGCTATTAGTGAGTTGTGCAGATGTTGCTGTAGCTCTTGCGCTGTCGTGGTAGCCCACTTCCCATTGTATGCGGTTATGATTAGCTGTCTAATTATTGGAATAGCTTTCGAAAGAGAGGTATAGTTTTCAGTTGAGATTTCACTTGTTACCACTTCAAATGGTTCTAGTACACACAAACATTCGCTCAAAATTCGCCACTCCTCAGCTGTGAGGTTCTCTACACCTGAATACAAAGATGATAAACAGGCTGTAATGCATTCCTTTTGCTCCACTAGACGTTGTAGCATATAAAACGTACTGTTCCATCGGGTTTCGGTTTCCTGAATCAATTTATGAACAGGTTTTTTCATTAGAGCCTGGATCTCATGGAATTTTTCATTAGCATTGCAACTTGTTTTAATATAGATAACAATTTTTCTGGCCTTTTCCCGCATTATGCAGAGCTCACTGTTGCTGTTCAAAGAACTTTTCACAACCAAATTAATGGTGTGTGCTAAACAAGGCACATGTTGCATATCTATGTTGCCACTGTGGTTTAAGTTGTAGGGCTGCCGTCATGTAACTGGCGTTGTCAGTTGTGATGCTTACAACTTTGTTTTCAATGTTCCATTTTGAAATTACGTCATCTAAGGCCCCACTAATATTTAGCGCTGTATGCTTTTCCGGGAAACGGAATGTCTCGAGAGCCAAAGCTTTCAGGCACCAATTAGTGTTAATGAAATGACCAGTTACAGCAATATATGCCTCACTACTGAGTGAGGTTCAAACATCGGTCGTTAAAGAAACACAAGTAGAGTCTTCCACGGCCAAGTTTACAGCCTCTTTCTGTTTATGGCAATCGTCCTCAATCATGAGGCGCAACTTTTTTCGATTTGGTATCGAGTACTGTGGGTCCAACAGTGAAACAAAACGTCGAAAACCAGTGTCCTCGACGACTGAAAGCGGTTGAAAATCGTCTGTTATGGCCACTAGTGCTTCATCTAATTGTTGTCGCCGTTTACTTCCCTCTATGAAGAGAAAACGTAAGATTTAGATCAGTGCTCCTGCGAGGGGATACGTTATGCTCGACAACTAGTCCAATAAAATTACATATCGTATCGTGCAAAAGCTAGGATAGTATAGGTTTGATTTTGGCGTATGTTGTAGATTATCGGAGTACGATTAAAAAATCATTTTTTTTAAGCGTGACGGACCGCTTCGGACACTATCCGAACGTTTGCACGGAATTCACTTTTTGTACCATACGTACCTGGATATTTTGTCTGCCTCGCACTATTGGAAGAACGAGCCTCTGTATCCACGGACGTCGCTGTTTTATTGCTCGATAAATTGTGCAGTTTAAGATGTCTAATCATGCCCGTTGTATTTTTTGATACATTACGGAGATTTTTACGACAAATGTTGCAAGTAACGTTATCTCCATCTTCCATAAAGTATTGCCAGCACCATGGCGTTCGTTTTCGAGTGTCCATATTGATTTGAATAACAACTTTACTCGAATGAAAACTGAGACATACTAGTTACGAGCACAGCGAGCGTGTTTGTCTAAAGGTGCGTTTACACTGCGATTTGTATCGGCACATGTATGACATACATGTATATGCGACTTAGCGACATGTATCGCGACTTGTATGAGTTGACAAGTATCAACCTCATACATGTATGAGCGTGCGTTTACACTGGTTGATATGTATCACTGTGCGATAGCTTCCGACGACGATTTGGAAGATTTCACATTTTTATATGCTGATACACTTGCTCTTTTGGAAGATGATAGGAAGAAAAGGCGGAGGAAGCGTAGATGGTGGCACAGAAAGTTTCTCGCGAATTAACGCTAGAGGATGGCGCATATTTTAGAAATTATGTTAGGATGAGTATGGAGGATTTCCACGGTTTGTTATCATTTGTGGCTCCTCTTGTGTCCAAAACCAACACAAACTTTCGGGAAGCGATTCCATCAGAGGATCAGTTGGCAGTAACACTTCGTTTTTTAGCCACTGGGGATTCCTCGTAAAACGATGATTTCATGACAAAACATTTGCATTGTCGCGCGATTGCTAATGCCAACGTCTCACACACGATTGTCGGCATCCGTTGTCAACATTATCACGCGAGGCCGCCGGAATAATAGCAAAACATTGATATACGTGCGAGATGCACGAAAAAATTATATAATGTATTACATACTCTGATATATATATAAAACTTTTACCTTCACTTCTTGGGATAAAACTTGCACAATGGCCTCGCAAACATGAAGAATAACGTTGCATATGGCAGTTTTTGATATTCTATGCAGATACATTAACGTCGAAACGACAGTCGGCACCTTGAAAACTCAAACAGCCTGGTACTACGCATGCGCTAATCGTCGAAACAAGCGGCAGTCGACAAGACGACAGGAAATGCTAGTACTGCGCATGCGCGAGTTCTTCAAATGTCGCTCATACATGTCGCGTATATGGCCAAAAAAGCGATATACAAAATGTATACGCGACATGTATGAGCTGGAGGGTCCGCATACAAGTTCCGTGAATTTTTGTATGAGGTGATGTATCGCGACATGTCAAATTGACATGTCGCTCATAAGGTACTTTTACACTGGGATACATGTATCGCGACATGTATGAGCGACGTGTCAATTTGACATGTCGCGATACATCACCTCATACAAAAATTCACGGAACTTGTATGCGGACCCTCGAGCTCATACATGTCGCCTATACATTTTGTATATCGCTTTTTGGCCATATACGCGACATGTATGAGCGACATTTGAAGAACTCGCGCATGCGCAGTACTATCATTTCCTGTCGTCTTGTCGACTGCCGCTTATTTCGACGATTAGCGCATGCGTAGTACCAGGCTCTTTGGCGGCTGTTTGAGTTTTGAAGGTGCCGACTGTCTTTTCGACGTTAATGTATCTGCATAGAATATCAAAAAGTGCCATATGCAACATTATTCTTCGTGTTTGCGAGGCCATTGTGCAAGTTTTATCCCAAGAAGTGAAGGTAAAAGTTTTATATATATCAGAGTATGTAATACATTATATAATTTTTTCATGCATCTGGCACGTATATCAATGTTCTGCTGTTATTCCGGCTTCCTCGCGTGATAATGTTGACAACGGATGCCGACAATCGTGTGTGAGACGTTGGCATTAGCAATCGCGCGACAATGCAAATGTTTTGTCATGAAATCTTCGTTTTACGAGGAATCCCCAGTGGCTAAAAAACGGAGTGTTACTGCCAACTGATCCTCTGGTGGAATCGCTTCCCGAAAGTTTGTGTTGGTTTTGGACACAAGAGGAGCCACAAGTGATAACAAACCGTGGAAATCCTCCATACTCATCCTAACATAATTTCTAAAATATGCGCCATCCTCTAGCGTTAATTCGCGAGAAACTCTCTGTGCTACCATCTACGCTTCCTGCGCCTTTTCTTCCTATCATCTTCCAAAGGAGCAAGTGTATCAGCACATAAAAATGTGAAAACTTCCAAATCGTCGTCGGAAGCTATCGCACAGTGATAAATATCAACCAGTGTAAACGCACGCTCATACATGTTTGAGGTTGATACTTGTCAACTCATACAAGTCGCGATACATGTATCTCATACATGTGCCGATACAAATCTCAGTGTAAACGCACCTATACATGTCGCGATACATGTATCCCAGTGTAAACGTACCTTAACGGCGGCATTCAATTCATAAAATAACAGTGGCGCGCGTATGTTGTGGCAGCCAATTGGCGCGCAGCGGCACACGCCGCCGAGCCGTTTCTCGTGAGCTTCTCGAGAATTGCTTGAGAACTAGAGGCTCGAGAAATTCTCGGTGCGCTCCGAGTCGCCGCGCCTCGCCATCCCATCACTGGCTACAAGCTGTTTCCACAGGGCACACATTATCTTGTCACAATGTATGATGTTTATCAAGATCAAATTAGATTGATTACAACAAGGCTTTCTTACACCAGTTCCTTCATCATAGTGGGCTACATCCATGTCATTTTCAAGAAACCAGATCATCAACTTCATGTATGTTACAACTTCAAATCCATAATAAATGCTCAGTCAGTAACAGATACAAACCTGATTCCATGACCTTAAGAGCTCATGGTGAATCTTATCAGTAGATAATATTTTTCCAAAACTTGTCAAAACCGTATTTTCAGATACAGTCAGATAAGCAGTCCAGAGAGTTTATGGCAATCAACAAGCCAAAAAGTGTGTATCAAATAATTGGCTACTATTCAGTGTAGCTAGTGCTCTAATTTTTTTATTAATACCTAGAACTAATACATAAGTCCTTATACAATACCATTTTAGTGGTACATTTAATCATCATCATCATCATCATCATCATCATCATCATCATCATCATCATAGTCTTCACAAATTGCTGCTGATAATACAACCAATGGTTTGCATTTCAGCCTTTAGAGTCATGAATTTTTCAGACCTGAAATCTAGTACCTGCACCATATCATTCGTAAGAAAGGTCTTCAGCCAACTCAGAAACATGTATCCTTCCATGCCTCACACCTAGGCCATTAAATGGTATTTAGGAAAAACATAAAAATTACAACAACATGGCAGCAAGCTTATGAGAAACTCAAACACTGACTAAAACTGAATTTTAACCTGACCAAGTTTAACAAGCACAACCCTTGGCGCCAGCGACAGATGTCTCAAAACACTCTATTATCACATATTAATTATAGTCAGATCGAGTGGGAAGCTTTTGCCATCATTATAGGTATCAAGAAATTCCTTTCCTTTCTCTTTTGGATTAAGTTCCATCTTAATGGACCACAAACAGCTTAATACTTCGTTTGACCCTGAAAATAAGTCACTTGATTAAACACTGGGCACCATTCCTCAGCAAGTATCAGTACTCAATTTCCTACTGCCCAACAGTCTTAGATGCAAACAGAGATGGCCTTCTGAAGGTTACCCTTGGTTCAGGGTCCCAACTTTGATTCCACAGAACCAAAGCGTTTTGCAATTGATGCAGAACTTCAGCAAACATTGAATACTTTTTGAGTCATAGCCAAGGTGGTGGTAACAGCTATGCAAGACAAAGTTCTCCTCCACTATGTGTCGTGATATACACAACACAGATGGTCCCTGCCTCTCCCTCATCAATCAGGTCAAATCTCTGAACACTTGCTCGAATAAAACAGCCGTAGCAAGTATCATGGGGTGTCCTGCTCCATGCAGTGGAGAACAACGAATGCTCGGAAGTGGTGTCCCCACATCCTATGACTGTTGCACCATTAAGGGATCAAATGAATGACAGCTTTCACATAAGGTCTTGTTCACTGAGGGCACCACTGCATAAGTTTTCATCTTGCCTGTCTCTGCAATATCAAAACTTAAACATTGATTATGCTGGGCCATTTCTGAGTGTATGCAAATCATGTTTCTCATATACGATGCACACAAACAGTATCTGCAGTTACCACCAAAACCTTAGAGAGTGTCTAAGGGAAGTCTTTCGGCCATTTGTAAGTAATGCCTGATGTAAATTTAGTAACAATAATGCTCATGTACTGAAATAAATTAATTTAACACTCACATACATTCCACCAAAATATCATTGGCCTTAGACAATCTGGAGCTTCAGGCCCTCAATATAAATGAAAATCATTTCACAGGCCAAGACCATTTAATGTGTTTCACAAAGCACATGTAAGAAATGGTATGCTTATGCCTCAGTTAGAGGGTTACATCTTTGTTAGCTGACAGTTACTGTAGATTAGAGAGAAAAGTGAAGTTGCAATAAACAGTCAGGAACACTGAAAATAGTGCACTCAGAGGGAAGAAAGATACAAATGTGAGATCTGTTACGCAAATGATCCAAGTTTGCTGCCAATGCACATGCCCACAGACACTGTGCCCACAGACCCTGCAGTGGTGCTGTAATTGGTCAGGGGACCCTATTTAAATGGCACGTAGCGGACAAGTCACATCCTTGACAACCACATCCCAACTGGAGGAGGACATTAGTACACACAGAATGCCAGGTGGACGTGTTACATGATATTTCTCACAGTAAATCCACTTTGAGAGGGACGTAATCATCAGCATGAAAACCACAGGCTGGTCAAGATGCCGTGCTGCTCAGCAGGTCGATCACTTGAAGTTTTCCGTCAGATGATGCTGTGAGGAGTGGGCACAAGACAGCGCCTACATTCAACAAACTTGGTCTGGAGCGATCAGGAAGACAATAAGGCAAGAGGTTTGAAGAAGTGTGAGCCAAGCAATCAAGGATCCTACAGGGTCTAGCTCCATAGTACAAGCACAGGTATGGGTGAAAGTTGTTCCACAAGCCATTTCCAGGTGCCTTGTGGGTGAGAATTTGCAATCAAGGCACCCTTGTTGTGTACTGCCATTGACACAAGCACTTTAGCGACTCCATCTGCAGTGGGGTCGCATCGGAACGACACACACTGCCAAAGACTGGCAAAATATGGTGTCTAGTGATGACTCATGATTTGTTTCGGGGATGAATGATAATCGCATATGAATGTGGAGGCAGCGTGGTGGACAGTACAGTTCCATCCATACTGTTGTGCGCCACACTGCCCACAGCTGGGGTAATGATCTGGTGGACCACAGCCTACGATAGCCAGTCCCCTCTAACTGCAGCGTGTGGACCTCAATGGGCCAGTATTATGCTGCATAGACATTGTTCAATCCCATAAAGGACTTTTCCTACGTGGTCTACCTGGGGCACTTTTCCAGCAAGATAATGCTTGTCTGCACACAGACTGAGTTGCTCAAGACTTCCTACATCATGTTCCAACTTTTCCACGGATGGCCTACTCCTTGAACTTGATCCCTATACAGCATGTGTGGGGCCAGCTGACATGCAAGATGCCCTCCATGTCACTCTGCACAATATTTAGAGGTGGCTGTTCAAGAGATGTGGACCAATCTGCCTCAGAACAACATCAACTCTGTGCCAGACTGTGCTGTGGTATGTATTACAGCAAAAAGGTGGTCCAATGCGTTTTGATGTTGCACTGTATTTGTCCACTTGTACTCACTGCATTTGTTTGGGTGTTTTGATTTTGGGATAAAGTGAATCTCTCACCTGTATCATTATGTCTAATAAATTTTATTTCAATCGATGCTCCCCTCTTGGGGCACTATTTTCAATGTTTCTGAGTATATGCCAAAACTGGTGCAGCTCATAAATCACTTGACTTTTGTCTGCATTGTACAGCTCTTCATTTCGAAGCCTGTGACTGAATTTTTTTTTACTGATAGGTCTCTTACAGTGGTGAAAATATACATAGCTTCTGCAGGGAGAATTAGTGTTTGCTTACAACAGCTTGAATTAGTTTTATAAAAATATATTCAAAGACTATGCTGTAAAGCACTATTGATGACTTCAACGTCAAGTTTGTAACAGACAACGCCAGTAGAAAAGAACTTGAATATTTGTTACAAATCTTGGACAGTTGCTTCGTCTTAATGACACTTATTTAATTGATATACCTAAACCAGTTTTTTGATCTGTTAAAAAAATGAATGTTAACACATTAGAAACTTTCAATCATCAGACTGATTGGAGACTCATGTACAAAGAAAGAAATACTAATTCTAAACTTAACCTAAAAAACATATTGACTTTTTCCACCTCAGCTGTTTTGGCAAGTATTCACTTCATAACATCTTGCACAACTGGCAAAGTTCTGCCTAACAGGCCATTTTCAAGCATATTAGGTGTCGTCATGCTGTGCAATTATTCTATTATAAAATAGTGGATAAAGCCAATCAGAAACTGAGCACATATAGTGTCCTGTAACATTGTGTTAGTTACGAACTAAGCTTTCTGGATTTAAGTCCATTGCTAGCACTTGTCTGCTCGCTTTGTGATTGGTTATACCTGCTGTTTTGTAACAGGACACATGTACCATCCATTGACACCTACTATGCTTGAAAATGGCCCTCAAGGCAGAAGCTGGCCAACTGTTCAATATGTAATAAAGCAAATACTTGTCAAAAACAAATGAGTGGAAAACTCCGAAACATTAACGAATATAAGGCTGTGGTACCCTACATGTAGAAAACAATATATTTAACCTTTTCACAGGTGAATTCATAACATTGTTTGGAACAGTATTTCATAAGAAAACTAAAAATTAACTCCCAGGCTCTCAAAATGAAACCCTGGATTACTGTGGCTGTTAAGGCCCAAGTCAAAAAGGCTGTGTACCTTCTGAAAGGAACTGGATTGTGAGAATAAGGCAAATGAACAAAGCCCCTTCCACAGTCAGATAAGAAAGGTCATCACTACCATGTAAAACAAAAATTCATTTAGCTTTGATAATATTTCCACTGTGTTATTTAAAGAGTCATACCGCTGTTTGTGTAATACTTTGTCACATATTTAATGGATCTCATCATCATGGTATTCTGTTGTGAAACCACTATTCAGGAAGGTGATAAAACTGATGATTCAAACTAACACCCTATTTCCCATTCAACATGTTTCTTCAAAGTTCTGGAGAAAATTTTGCATGAGAGAACTGCTGAAAATCTGAACATCCACAAGCCAGTCAGTCATAGTCAATTTGGTTTCCAAATAGGCCTATCAACAGACGACACTATATTTTCCTTTATCAGTAATGTTTTAGAAGCACTTAACAATGGTTTGGCTTCAGTTAGAAAAATTTTGTGATCTGACCAAGGCTTTTGACCATATGAAACGCGAAATGCTCCTTACGAAAGCAGTCTTTTACGGTTTTTGACACAGTAGGGAAGTGGCTTAGATCATCCCTAACTAACAGAAAACAGAGAGTATCGTGTAATCATGGAAATGGTACAACAGCTTCATCTAATTGGGGAACAGGAAGTACAGGAGTGCCACAAGGTTCTGTACTGGGCTACTTGATCTTTCTTATTTTATTAATGATCTCTCACTATGTACAAAAGCTACAAGCAAATTTACTCTTTGCAGGAGATGCATCTCTTTTACACGATATAACACCGAACAACCTTAAAATATCTGCCAACTATGTTTTTCTGATCTCCAAAAGTCATTCAGTTTGCAATGGACTAACTTTAAACATTAAAAGTACATTCTTCAAAACTTTTAGGTCCCCACATTGACAAATGAAATTGGTCTTGCCATATTTTGGATTTGACTAAAATACATAGTTACCATCTTATGCACTATACCTTATAGCATCATCCGTTAAGGCTGACTGATTATTGTCATTCATTGTTTTCCTATGACATGTTTTGGAGTAACCAAGTTTCAAAAGCAAAACAAGTGTCTACTGCACAAAATTCTTAGTGGAGTTAATAGCAATAATTCATGTTGAAATCTTTTAAAAAAACGTAACATCTAAATCTACATGGTTACTCTGCGATTCACTCTTACGTGCTTGGCAGAGGGTTCATCAAACCATTTTCATACTACTTCTCTACCACTCCACTCTCAAATGGCGGGTGGGAAAAAGGAACACCTAAAATTTTCTGTTCGAGCTCTGATTTCTCTTATTTTATTACGATGATCGTTTCTCCCTATGTAAGTGGGTATCAACAAAATATTTTCGCATTCGGAACAGAAAGTTGGTGATTGAAATTTCGTAAATAGATCTCACCTTTGTTTCAGTGACTGCCACCCCAACTCGCGTATCATATCAGTGACACTCTCACCCCTATTGCGCGATAACACGAAACGAGCTGCCCTTCTTTGCACTTTTTCAATTCCTCTGTCAATCCTACTTGGTAAGGATCCCACACTGCGCAGCAATATTCCTGCAGAGGATGGACAAGTCTAATGTAGTCTGTCTCTTTAGTGGGTTTGTCACATCTTCTAAGTGTTCTGCCAACAAAGCGCAGTCTTTGTTTCGCCTTCCCCACAATATTATCTATGTGTTCTTTCCAATTGAAGTTGCTCGTAATTCCTAGGTATTTAGTCGAATTGACAGCCCTTAGATTTGTGCGATTTATAGTATACCCAAAATTTATCAGATTTCTTTTAGTACCCATGTGCATGACCTCGCACTTTTCTTTCTTTAGTGTCAATTGCCACTTTTCGCGCCATACAGAAATTCTCTCTAGATCATTTTGTAATTGGAATTGATCGTCTGAGGATTTTAATAGACGGTAAATTACAGTGTCACCTGCAAACAATCTAAAGGGGCTACTCAGATAATCACCTAGATCATTTATGTAAATCAGGAACAGCAGACGGCCAATGACACTACCTTGCAGAACACCAGATAACACTCCTGTTCTACTCGATGATTTACCGTCCATCACTATGAACTGTGACCGCTCTGAGAGGAAATCACGAATCCAATCACACAACTGAGATGATCTCCATATGCAAGCAGTTTGATTAATAGTCGCTTGTGAGGAACGGTATCAAAAGCCTTCTGGAAATCTAGGAATATGGAATTGATCTGAGTTCCCTTGTCGACAGCACTCATTACTTCATGCACAAGAACGATATTTTCTGAATCTGTGTTGGTTATGTAAGTCATTTTCTTCAAGGTGATTCATAATGTTAGAGTACAGTATATGCTCCAAAATCCTACTGCAAATTGAGGCCAGTGATATGGGTCTGTAATTCAATGGGTTAGTCCTATTTCCTCTCTTGAATATTGGTGTGACCTGTGCTACTTTCCAGTCTTCAGGAACAGGCCTTTCATCAAGTGAGTGGTCGTATACGATTGCTAGGAAAGGTGGTATTGTGTCTGATTACTCTGAAAGGAACCTGGTTGGTATACCACTTGGACCGGAAGACTTGCCTTTCTTAAGTGGTTTGTTTCGCAACACCTAAGATATCTACTACTTTTATGTCATTCATGCTAACAGCTGTTCTGGTTTCGAATTATGTAATATTTACTTCATCTTCTTTCATGAAGGAATTACCGAAAACTGTGTTCAGTAACTCCTCTTTAGTGGCACCATCATCGGTAACATTTCCATCACTATCACACAGTGACAGTATTGACTGTTTTTTTGCCACTGGTGTACTTTACATACAACCAGAATCTCTTTGGGTTTTCTACAATATTTTGAGACAATATTTCATTGTGGAAACTATTAAAAGCATCTCGCATTGACGTCCGCACTAAATTTCGAGCTTCCGTGAAACTTAGCCAGTCTTGGGGATTTTGTGTTCTTCCGAATTTGTCACCCCTTTTTTCATAGCCTCTGCAACAGTGTTCCGATGTGTTTTGTGTACCATGGTGGATCAGTTATGTCTCTAATTAACTTATGCGGTATGATCTATCTATTGCTATCAATACTGTATCTTTGAATTTGAGCCATATCTGGTCTACACTTACATAATTAGCTTGGAAGGAATGGAGACAATCTTAGGGAAGGCATCAAGTGAATTTTTACCTGCTGTTTTAAATAGATATATTTTGCATTTATTTTTCAGTGGTTTTGGCTGATATGGTTTTGAGCCTCGCTACAATGACCTTGTGTTCACTAATTCCTGTATTCGTCATGACGCTCTCTATTAGATCAGGATTATTTGTGGCCTCACAGTACATCTTATTTCTTACGTGCTTTGTAATTAAAGACCACTCCATGTACAAAATTAACAGTACCTATCATGACCATGATTCAAGGTCAAAACATCACTTGCATACCAAGAGTAAAATCTTCGAATCTCGTTGAAAAACTCTGTTTACCCTCTAGATGAATTTTTTAATGTATGAGGCTAATCTGGAAAGTAAGAACATTTTGACTTAACTAAATAAAAACAAAAGATATCATTAAAACACTTTATTAACAAAGTTACAGCACCTTACTCTATTTTTCAACGTAGTCGCCGTAACTGTCAAAACTCTTATTGTAAGGTGGGACCAATTTTTCAATTCTCATGTTATACTTCTCTACTGTCAAAGATTTGAGCCAGGATGTCACTGGCTGTTCGATGTCTGTTGTCTGCAAATTGTTTTCCACCCAAAAATTCCTTTAGTTTCAGGAGTAAGTGAAAAACTGCTTGGTCCCATGTAAGACATTTAAATTATTGCTGTGTTTGTGCAGATGCCATAATGCCTTATGGCCTACGATTCTGATCTTCATCGTGCACACTGATTAAACATAATGCATCATTTCCTCACTGAAGACCCATTCATTGCACTATCACCAACAACATTCTTCATTTACCTATAAAATTTGATAGGCTGAACATTTTGTGTGTTCAGAAAATGAATGACACTACACATTTCACATTTGCTGGGATTTTCTGCAAGTGCCAAAATTCCAAGGTGTGCTTGTTCGGCATAAAAACTCAAGTCGCATTGAGACGGAGGAAGGAGCTAACTGGCAAGCTCGTGAATGCCTTGACGGGGGATTGGGACCGGGTGTGGGACACAATCTTTCCTTTCTGGACAATATTTGTAATTATTTCTCCGGTGTAGTTTGGGATGACAAACTGTACAATTAATAATTGCTACTACCATTTCACAAAGGAATACTGTACCCCACTTCACACTGAAATTTTTGTTTTTGCAGGGAAATACAGCCTCTAAATGCTTAACAAAAGCGAACATGGTCCACAGTAGGTTGTATGCGCAGTTTAATGAAGCACTTTAATTTTAGCAATTTTCTAGCTAATCATGTGAAATAATTGTAATCTATGATTTTATTGTTTCAGACTTCAGTCTAACTCTAGTAAATGATCAAATTCAAAATTATTTGCATTTTTAGTTACTGTTCCTATACTACATTTTTATGAAAAGAAAAGTTGCCATTCACCATATAGCGGAGATGCTGAGTCGCAGATAGGGACAACAAAAAGACTGTCACAAAATAAGCTTTTCGCCAACAAGTCCTTTGTCAAAAATAGACAACATCTCCACTATATGGTGAATGGCATCTTTCCTTGTCATAATATTGTTACATTCCATCTTGGATTTTCTATTATTTGGTAATACTTCATTTTTTTGTTTTATGTATCTGACTCGTTCTATATCCACACAATTCTTTTGTTTACTGGATCAACAGAACAGAAATAAATACATGAATAAATAAATGATAGTAGATTCTCAGATATTGGCTACAAGATGATGGAACTTCACAGAATTTCAGGCAAAGAGCATCTAGCCATATGTAAATACTCTTGTGGGCGCATACTTGATACTACGGAAAAACTGAGCCACCATGACCAGATGGCTCACCATTATTATCACACAGATGAGCCCTATGATACATAGAAGTCCATTGATAGTGGACTCTTCTGACTTTGCTGTTGCCTCAGAAGATTCCACAACTGCAGCCAGAGCACTACTAAGACCCTTGTGTTGTGATGATGTACGAATACTGACTAGTTCAGACTGTTTACAGTATGAACTGTGCACAAACTTAGCTTGTAATTACAGACTTGGGTTGAAACCTTTTGCACCACATTTTGAGCTAATGTGCACTAAGCAGGCCACTCCACAGACTTTCCACTGCACAAATATTTTCATATCTTCACAAGATTTTGAAGTGGTGCAAAGACTGGCAAGTTGCTCAAAATGTTCAAAAACATAAATGCAAAAACACAGAATCCCAGATTACAGTATCAGTGGGTCACAATTAGACGTAAACTCATCTGGATGATCAGTTTTTAGGGAAAAGAAATGAAATGAACACAAAGGATAATCAAAAGTGAAGCATGTGAGACTTCAGTTCATTCAATGGTAGGATAGTGTAAAAATGCAATCAGCTGACAATGGAAAATGCTTTGTGATAACTGACTGGAATTACGGAAAGAAACTGCTTACTAAACGCTCGTTTTCTATGCATAGAGTATTACTCAACTGTCTGGGACTCTTAGTAAATGACACTAACAGGGCATACTGAACTTTGACAAAGAAAGACAGCATAAATGATTACAAAGTTCGGTTTGACCCCTGAAAAATCTGAAGTGGCAGATGCTCGAAGATGGACACCAACTATTCCATTAAAGCCAACATACGAAGTTTCAAGACACAGTATTAAGTGAGAAATCTCTAGTCGAGTCGGCCCAAGTTGGCCTCTGACAGTTGCAGTGAACAACTTTATGGATCTTCCTCAACCAATAATGTAACATGATCTTGTAAAAGTCTCTATGGCAACACCTCAGTGCTACCAACTCTGCACACAGCTAATATACTGTTTAAGACTGCAGCCTTATGTGCTCTGTAGCTGAAAGCTGGCAACAGCGCTACGAGCTGTCAGGAGTCTTCTTATGCCATCTTTACTATATTTTGTCTAGTTCATTCTACTGCACAGAACTTACATCATTTTGATGGATTTGAAATACTTTTTTCTATGAAATAGTGCAAAGAAACACACTTACATCAGACCCTGTTTTCTTATATTAAACTGAAAATTTGTTGGGGTTTCACGACAAAAATTGTTTTCTATTTTTTGTTCCCTAAATGGAGATTGAATTCAAAGTTATTGGTACTAAAAATAAAGCTGTTTGAAAATTTAGTTTTTTAATCAAAATTACTTAAGTTACATTTGCGTCAATATGAAAAAATTTTAACGACTTTGGAACACAAAATCCTACATCACATTCTTCACAATAGTAATAGCCACTTGTCTTGCTTCATTCTCCACAAACCTTACATAATCTCCGATGCTGTTTCGACATTCTGTTGCTGGAATCAATTTAGGAAAATCCAGAATGAGATTCTTCACTTTGCAGCGGAATGTGCGCTGATATGAAACTTCCTGGCAGATTAAAACTGCGTGCCGGACCGAGACTTGAACTTGGGACCTTTGCTTTTCACGGGCAAGTGCTCTTGCAGGTTTGCAGAAGAGCTTCTGTGAAGTTTGGAAAGTAGGAGACGAAGTACTGGCAGAAATGAAGCTGTGTGGCCGGGTTGTGAGTCGTGCTTTGGTAGTTCAGATGATACAGCACTTGCCTGCGAAAGGCAAAGGTCCCGAGTTAGAGTCTCTGTCTGGCACACAATTTTAATCTGCCAGGAAGTTTCAATTTAGGAAAATGTCTTCCACTGAGTCCATTTACAGGTGAATGATTTCTAGTTGAAGTTCACTCAACTTATCAAAGCTGCTGTCAGCTCAACAATGAAGTCAAGATGACTGCTTAGAGCACCTTAGCTTTTTACATAAAACATACGAATTTACAATCAGCATAATGAAAATATAAAAAAGAAAGAAAAAGAATCTGTTTTCCTCCACTTTGTCTCCATTCAAAAGGGTAGTAGCCCACTATCTGGTTGTTATTATTAGAATTGTCCGCCCCAGTAGCTGAGTGGTCAGCGTGACGGATTGCCGTCCTCTGGGCCCGGGTTCGATTCCCGGCTGGGTCGGAGATTTTCTCCGCTCAGGGACTGGGTGTTGTGTTGTGTTCATCATCATTTCATCCCCATCCGGCGTGCAGGTCGCCCAATGTGGCGCCGAATGTAATAAGACCTGCGATATGGCGGCCGGACCTGCCCCGCGAGGGGCCTCCCGGCCAATGACGCCAAACGCTCATTTCCATTATTAGAATTCAAAACACAGATTTCATATATTCTGCATTGAGAGCTTCCTTCTGACACTGACATTGAATGCAGTCACTTTGTGTTTTGGCATCAAAAGAATTATGTCCCCAGTGTCTTGACTTTCACAAATAGCAAATGAATGATCCTGTTTGCAAAACAGAAAGTTCACTTTTTTTTCAGTTTCTAAGCAATTGGATGTAAGCTAGCTCTTTTCTATTTTTGAGTACTGTAGTGTAAAACCATTTAGAATATAAATACAAAGCTTGTAGCAGACGACAATCTGTTCTCTTTGCACTGTGTGTGACTGTGTGGCTTTGCATGTGCAACTTAAATACCACAAATAAAGTAACATGCAATGTTGTCTGTATCCTTCCCTGCCAATATGAGTGACAGATGCTGCCCCATGTTTTTTTGTGCCAGTACGAACATTAGAGTACCTTCCTAGAGATGACATATTTTAAACATAGCTGCACAACAGCAACGGTTTCACGTAATAAAATTACAAACAGCCGACCAATTGCAATGTTACAGTATGGGAACATTGATACAAATAATGTAGTTATACATAAAAAAAAGCAGGTGGCGCTTACGCCGAGAAACTTACGCCCCGTGGCATATACAGCCAAAATATAAAAAAATTGCATTACTATATTAGTGAAGCCCACAAACGGTATACATGTCAGAACTTTAAAATTGACAATAATGGCTCTTCTCAAGAAAGAATTATGAACACTGGTACACGATCCTGTTAATACACATTCACAGGAAAAACAAAATTTTAGAGCCAGGCAAAATCACATAAGGGCCGATATAGTAGCAAACATACATTGTGACAAAACCACCATTACATACACATTGAAACTGGTCGGCTGTTTATAATTTTATTTAGAGATGACGGACTTAATACAAACACTGGAATACATTTACAAAGCTGAGAAATATCTGACGTTGGTCCTCGTCACTTTTTCTTTTGGAGCATAGTGCGCACGACATAGGAGCTACTTGGCTCATCTCCAGGGCGGTAAGCTATCGTTATTCCGTGCCCTGTATACAGGGTGTTACAAAAAGGTACGGCCTAACTTTCAGGAAACATTCCTCACACACAAAGAAAGAAAATATGTTATGTGGATACGCGTCCGGAAACGCTTACTTTCCATGTTAGAGCTCATTTTATTACTTCTCTTCAAATCACATTAATCATGGAATGGAAACACACAGCAACAGAACGTACCAGCGTGACTTCAAACACTTTGTTACAGGAAATGTTCAAAATGTCCTCCGGTAGCGAGGATACATGCAGCCACCCTCTGTGGCATGGAATCCCTGATGCGCTGATGCAGCCCTGGAGAATGGCGTAGTGTATCAGAGCCGTCCACAATACGAGCACAAAGAGTCTCTAAATTTGGTACCGGGGTTGCGTAGACATGAGCTTTCAAATGCCCCCATAAATGAAAGTCAAGAGGGTTGAGGTCAGGAGAGCGTGGAGGCTATGGAATTGGTCCGCCTCTACCAATCCATCGGTCACCGAATCTGTTGTTGAGAAGCGTACGAACACTTCGACTGAAATGTGCAGGAGCTCTATCGTGCATGAACCACATGTTGTGTCGTACTTGTAAAGGCACATGTTCTAGCAGCACAGGTAGAGTATCCCGTATGAAATCATGATAACATGCTCCATTGAGCGTAGGTGGAAGAAACTAAAATGAGCTCTAACATGGAAATTAAGCGTTTCCGGACACATGTCCACATAACATCTTTTCTTTATTTGTGTGTGAGGAATGTTTCCTGAAAGTTTGGCCGTACCTTTTTGCAACACCCTGTATAAATGGAACGGGAATCAACCCCAATGTTTCATACAATGGGAAGTACCCTCTGCAATGCATATCATGGCAGTTTGCAGAGTATATGTGAAGATATACACATACATGCAGCAAAAATGGAGAAAAATGATTACACTGAACACACAATTACAAAACACATTTGCTTCCAGATCATTATCATGCATGAAGTTAAAAGCTCACACATGTACCTATATATCTCACAGGGGCGAGAGAAAATTTTGACACAGAAACCAAACTTTGTGAAAAAATATTATTTCTGCAAGAGTATACATATAAGAAATTATTTTGTGTATAAAAATCTTTGAGCCAATGAACATATTGAAGTGCTGTGCAACTTACAAAACAAGTGCTAGAGACTTATTTAGAATATCATTAGCGAATGTAGGAATGTTTAATTACTGTACTCAGAATGAACTGGTACTTTCATTTAAAAAGCAAACATGTAACACTTGATATTTTTAACAAAGTTCTAACACTAATCCTATGGATCAGGAACATGTTTTAGACAGTATTTTAAGCTTGCATTCATTACTGAGCAAGAGATATTTTTGTATTGCACATGAAAACTTAGATATACTATGTTCAAACATGACGAGAAGGACGGAGTAATACAATAACATACAAACAGTTCGTAACATTATTGTGCTATCAGTCACCTAATTCATAAAAAAAATTTTGTTTTCAGAGTTTGGCATAATATAATTGTGATATGCAAAGACTATATGGAAGATGTGATACATGTGATGTTAGAGTGCTTTGTTAAAGTGTGTTTGTAACTTATGTAAAGAAATACATGAAATGTGTAAGTTACTAAATAATATTTTGTCAGTTACTAAATAATATTTTGTCATGAATTAATGAACTGAAAATGTTTGTGTATGTAATTTCATGTATTTGTGCAAGTTGTCATTTGTATAAAATGGTACACGCTTAGGGACAATGTGTAGGATATGTGGTATGTAAAAGATGTTGAGCTCTTGTACTGCCTGGAAGTCACTGTGAGAAGTGTAAAAGGTGGCTTGGGCTTTTGAAGCACTACCTACACAAAAAGCAGGAATGAGAGGGCACAGTTTGTAGGCTGAAGTGAAAGAGGGCTAAGCAGGCGATGCCTTGCCTGGAAATTGTTGCACAACTGTCCCCGATCACAACTGCTGAATTATTAAAGCTTTGATGTAGGTTTTAGGCTAAGTTACGGACTTTAAAAGATGCCAAGAAGAACTTCAAGAAACGTGTATGTCATACCATGGGTAGTATCCACCATTACTATCTGCCATGCC
Source organism: Schistocerca americana (assembly GCF_021461395.2). Classification (NCBI taxonomy): domain Eukaryota; kingdom Metazoa; phylum Arthropoda; class Insecta; order Orthoptera; family Acrididae; genus Schistocerca; species Schistocerca americana. The sequence goes on from NC_060122.1 coordinate 692,075,738, forward strand.
CAACAGGTTAAGAAATGTATAATTAGAATTATAGAAGTGTGAACCATTAACTCAAAATTAATTTTTTTAAATAATTATTGTGTTGATCACAAAATTTTGTTCATCCTGTTATTTTATTCTTAATTACTGACCTATATAGGGTCCTTTCCTGGTGTTCGATTATTCCGAGTAAATCTGTTATAAAAACATTTGAAGTACTTCATTCAGTATCTGCAAGCACTAATTTTCATATCTGAATAAATGTCTGTAACTAATTGTTGTGAACTAATTTTTACGGCACACATAACAGTACTGTATGATTTAAGTAGTAGAAATACTGAGGTGAAATTTTGCTGAAGCACTTAAGTAAATGTTTTCACACGAATTTAACGATTTTAATATTTTTACTCTCTTTGTGGTAGTAAGTAAAGTGAAAGTGATTAAATAAGTTTTGCTAAAAAGATTAACTTGTCAAGCATAAATACTGAAGTTTTGCAAGATTAAGCTTTCAGTGAAGTAAAGATAAATTTCTTTCAGTTATAACTGAAATTCAGTAAGGTACAAAGAGTTATAAAAAGAAAATTGAGTACCATTGCATGAAAATACTGAATGACCATATAGAGTGATCACACCCTACCTTTTTCTATTGACAGATAATTTGCTAGGATAAAGATATGAACCACATGTCTTAACAAATTTAAATGTGTGTATTGTGCTATTAGAATAGTTAGTTATTTAATTTTTTTGTTACACAAAACGCAAACACAGAAGTATCCACTGGCCAGTTCTTTTTTAGCACGTAGTGACAACTGAAAATTTGTGGCCTTTCTAAGATGAAAACTATATGTGTATGTGGGTGTAGTAGCTAAGAGATTCCTGTGTCTTTCTCAAAACCATATCCTGAAAAATTATATTTATTTGTGAAGTTAAGTTAGGGAACAGCAAGAAAGTAGGCCAAATTTACTTCTTCTGCTTTTCCTAAACTTAACCATTTCTTTTCTGAGATAGGCTGGCTACTGTAAATCCATTAGACAAACCACTTTATGAACTTGCTACAGATAGGTTCTAGATTCAGTATTATTCCATTTTTAAAGTGTTTCTTTCTAACACCTAGGAAACTCTTAGGAAAAGGAACTAATAGTCTGACTTCCATATCCATTAGTCATACATCATGGTCAAGTTCTGTAAAAAGGGTTACATTATTCGACAGTCGTGGAATGTAGGCACATTTATGATGTGTAAACTATAAGCACAATTTTCCGTATAAGAGTGTTGTAAGTGGCTTTTCCCATCACAGGACTATTTCTTTTGTCGGAGTGTAGAAGTCAACAGAATAGAGCTACTTACAGACACCTGTGTTTCACTAAATTTTAGTGACGCATACAAATGTGATACTAAATAACACACCTTTCTACAACTAATTTAGGCAAAGCTCACAATCATTAAACAGTAATTATTATTTGAAAAATAAAGTGGAAGTAGCTGCACCAACCACTAAAGTAAGTACTTCACAATTTCTACAGGTATTCATCTCCTTTTGTTCATATATCATATTACGTTGCGATGACCTCTCACATCCGTTTCATTATTATGCAGATGGACTTGGACATGGCTTCATAGATAGCTGTCAATTTCACTTTATTTCTTCATATTTTGAAAAGGCACCTTTAATCCTGAAAGTATGAGGTTCACCCATTTGCTGATGTCAGCAGAATTGCAGATAAAATGAAATTTTCAATTAATCTCTCTGTAGATAATCACCTGAATAACTGAGACACTGGAAAAGGAAGAAAACTATACAATCTAAGGAGTTCAACCAACAATAACAGCGTAACTTTGTAAGGGGTCCGTAGGCCCTTACTATAAGTTTGCACTCGGCACAGGTCGATAGGGCAAACAATCGATTGTGTCGTGTTCCATTATTTACATCAACAATAGCCCAATATAAAAAAGGTTTCAAGAACCTTTCAGTTATAAAAATAAGAAACACTGTCTGAATTACTTCCTTTGTGTGTCACATGTTTATAATCACATGACACTCACTGTCTCAACAGATCACAAAACATAGAAATATTCCTTACAGCCTGAACTCTTCTCACAAAACGCTAGGTGAACTCGTAGTTACACTTATCATTAACAATACCGGGCCAAAAAGACACTTAAATCTATTTTTAAGATTGATTTCCCATCACAGAACTCAGATATATTGCTTTGGTAAAAACATTAGTAAACACTATAAAATAAATAAACCACGAAAAACTCTACACACACACACACACACACACACACACACACACACACACACAAACGAAAGTCCTCACAGGGATCCATGTTCTCCAACATTAAGGATTGTATCTTTTGTTTCTGCTACTTCTCTTTGCCCTAATGCTGGAGACAATTTCATATGCCTGCTGAATTTCCATGAATTTTTCCTGTGCCTCTCGCCGTTTGTCTGGATCTTTCACTTTATCTGGGTGGTATTTTCTTGACAAAGCTCTCCAACTGGATGTTATCTCAGCCTGTGTCGCACTGCTTGATACTTCCAAAACCTGCAGTGAAATATTATCAGATAAGTCAATGAAAGATCATTATACCTTACATGTGAAAATAGCTTAGCAAACATTAATAGACAATGAACAGCACAAACAGAATAGGACAATAACCTTTTAAACCAAATTTGTCTCCGACAGAGTTGAGAGTAAATGGTATTCCAAATATAAGAACAGCAACCAAATGCCAAAACAAGAGAAGAGCAGGACTGAGAGCCTTGTCAATGAGGAAACACAAACACGTATCAAACTACTTCCTCTAGAAAATTACAACCAAGAATTTATCATCAGATGCAAAGCATTCTGTACGCTACAATGAGGAGCACACTTACAAACACAGAAACAGTTTGCATTTTAGGTTGAGCTTTCTACTGATACTGAATATCATAGTCACATACTGATATTTAATATCTTGGTTACACTTGATTCCTTCACTGTAGCAATGTGCTTCAGACTGCATTAGGATATTTTAAAAGATTGCCAAAAACATAAACAGCTTTTGGAAATAGCCTTGTCCAGGGACACTTCTTTCAAAATTAACCATTTTGTAGGACAGCTGACAGCACAGTAAAAGTCAAATGATTGACTACTTGTCCTTATGCTTTGGAATGTGACGATTTGTGTTGGGCATAAAAAGAATTTCATCTCTACCAGAAAGACTTATTTTATGAACACAACAATTACATCACTCAAGATATCTCTTGATTTATAAGATTGTTTTGCAACAGTCATCATCACATCAAAACTTAGAACTTGAGAAATAAGGTTCAGTGAGTGACAATAACAACAGGTTTCATCACTACTAACACTGGACCTTGTTTTACACATTCTAAGTTTTGATCTGATGACGGTAGCAGCCAAAAAAATGTTATAAATAAAGACATATCTTAAGCAATATAGACAGTTTTATTAACAGAATATTCACATTGATCATGGACCTGTGCACAAAATTTATTTCCTTTATTAACATGAAGACTGTACAGTGGAACCTTGCATAATTCACTCCAGAATCTTACTCATAGCACGAAACATCCATTAAGCGAAACAATTTATACCATACAAATTCATGTAAAACATGATAATGCATTCCATGCAGAAAAAGTAATACAAGTTTTATTTTATTCATGCCATTAATTCAACGAAAATTACACAAGCTGTACCATGAATTTTTTTATTCACGATACATAACTAATTCTTTTTTATTAGGAAGCTATCTCTAGTCATTTGTTTCTGCCAACGCTTGAACACTTGACGAAAATGCAACACAGCATCATCATTAAATAAATTTGTAGTGTGCATAGCCACTGTTTTATGGGGGGGGGGGTCATTTTCAATGTACAATACAACTGATTTCCATGCTTTCAGCATTTGTCTTATTGCACCAGAAGATTGTTGCTTTGCTGATACCGCCGCCTCCTCCTCCTCCTCCTCCTCCTCCTCCTACGAACTTCTCTCCACAACTTCCTGCTGTGAAACACACTGCAACTCCATAAGCTCTTCGGTGATCATTTCTTGGCTGTGATCTTCCACAAGCTCATCAATATCATTGTTATCCACTTCTAGTCCCATGCTGTAGGTCAAAGACACAATCTTGTTGGCTACAACCTCCACAGGTACTGACTCAAATGCCTCAGTATCACATTCAATAACACTCCAGCCAGAGCTTATTCAAATTATAAGGGAGAATTCTCTTGGTAACCCCTTCCCATGCCTTTTGGGTCATCTTGACGCAAGTAACAATGTAGAAGTGATATTTCCAAAACTCTCAGAGTGAGAGTAGTAGCATCAATCAACTCGAAGCAATGCTCGAAGAATGCTTTAGTGTAAAGCTTCTTGAAGTTATAAATAATCTGCTGATCCATAGGCTGGAGTAACAGGGTGGTGTTGGGAGGCAGAAACTGAATCTTGACGAACTGAAATTCTTCAAGGAGGTGGTCTTCTAGGCCTGGAGAATGGGCAAGATCGTTGTCCATAGCAAGCAGGACATGGAGTGGCAGATTCATCTCAAGCAAATATTTTTACACTGAAGGATGAAACACTTCATTGATCCAATCACAAAAAGATCATGTCACCCAAGCCTTGTTGTTGGACCTCCACATCACATTTAATCTGCACTTCTGGACTTGACACTTCTTGAGGGCAATTTGCATATCTGAATGGTAAACACGCAGCATTTTAGTTTTCAAATCGCCGCTAGCACTGGCACAAAATAGTAATGAGAGATGGTCTTTCACTGGCTTGTTGCTGGGCAATGAATTCTACTCTGCTTTTATAAAGGTGCGCTTCAGCATCTTTTTATAGATTAGACCCGTCTCGTCACAATTAAAATCCTGTTACGGCAGGTAACACTCAGAATTCATTGGTATCTTGAAGTTGCTGATTAAGTTCTCAGCTGCCTTTGTGTCGGCGCTGGCTGCTTCGCCATCCTCAATGCTGTGGATGTTAATTTTACTCTTAAACTTCTCGAACCACCCATGACGTCCCTTAAATACTTCTTCGGCCACTGATGATCCTGGCAGACTACAGTATGTACTAAAGATATTGATCATATGCTTCTGCCAACAATGAAAGGTGTTCATACTGTTGAATGTTTCCCCAGCCGTGTGCAAACGGCTGGTGATATTACATTAAATCGTTGTCACTCACTGTGTGAAACATCACTCCACTGTATAAGTTTTCTTTCTTTCAGACAGTCCTTTAAAAATTCACCTTTCTGCTCAAGATAATCTTTCAGAGAGAAGAAATGTAAACTGTCAGAAATCTTGTTGGAATTTAAATTGTAGGATGCTGAGAGACTTGCCTCTCTGCATTATGTGTAGCAAAATGCATGGTCAAATTATTATGCCAATGAGGTTGTAACAGAGCAATGTGGGAGTATCCTAGTTGTTCTTATACCATCCCCAACATCAGTATTATTTTGTTCTAACCTGGTCTCATTTTATTAATAATAATTCCTGTGTACTTTCTCAATTACTAACGACAATAGTACAGTTAGTTCAACTTTAGAGAAATATTCATGACTTACTGCACATGTTAACCATGCAAAGGCGAAACCTACGATGAGCTGAAAGATGTTTCTAGACTGCTACAGCTCATTTGAAAGCCCTCATTTTTCTCTTTACAAAAATTGTTGAACTTACTACAAAATCTTAACATTTCAAAAGTTAAGCATGTTCAAAATTTCAGTGTTCTAAAATCTTCCAACCTTAACAGGTATTGATTTCCAAAATTCAGTACCACAGTGTTATGACCCTGATTTTTTTGTTGGAAACTGCTAATTAGTTTGGCCTCAGCAGCAAGTGACTGTGGTAGTGTGTGCATGCGTGCACGCACGTGTTGCTCCAATGAAGGCCTTTTTGGACGAAAGCTTACTTATTTGATAGTCTTTTGTTGTACCGATTTGAGACAGCATCTCTGCTGTATGGTGAGTAGCAATTATTTTCATATTGCCATTATTCTATCCTGGATTTTCCATTGTTTCATTAGTCCTTTAATTATTCCAGAGCTTCCAGTGAATTTTAGGAATCATCTTTCACAATGAAATGCTCTCTTATAAAAGTGTATCTATAATTTGGCTACCATTTTCTAATTATACTGCTATTAGTTAAACAACTTCCACAACTGCCAACTGTACCTTTGTTCCTTTCAATTTTCCTGGTTTTTGTAATAATATCTAAAATGTAATAGCAACATATTTCAACAAACAGTAATTATCCATATCATGCATGTCTTAAATAGGTATCGTACACAAAGCTTGATGTGAGTCAGAGGCTAGTAGTCATCATACAAACAATCTGTCTCATAATGTAATTTTCAGTTCACACTGTGTAGTTCAAATCTACTACAGTAATTGTAAACATCGTGTAGTTGTTTCTATAGAACATACAGGTATTATGTGTGTGTCAGAAAGGCCACAGCTGGGAACTTGCACCTGATCTACATTTCACCATTGCTACCACGTGGTTACTACGTCATAATCACGTAAAATAATATATTACTCTGACACAAATGAACGTCGTGGTATGGTATCAACTCGTGTAGCTTTCTGATCCGGTTCAAATATTGAGATTGCTGCATGTTACAAAGCTGATCATACAAACAGATCATTGTGCATAAATAAATATGAAGAGTTTGAAAAATCATTTGCTACAGTACAACATACTTTATTCAACATACCGTATTTACCCGAATCTAAGCCGCACTTTTTTTCCAGTTTTTGTAATCCAAAAAACCGCCTGCGGCTTAGAATTGAGTGCAAAGCAAGCAGTGGTTCTGAAAAATGTTGATAGGTGTCGCCACAATTGACTTGTGCCATCGAATATATGTAGCGCTACACAGGCATGCTTTGTAGGCACAAAGATAAATACTGGCGCCAAAACCCTCTGCGTCAGTAAAAAAAAAAAGAGGGGGGGGGGGGGGGCAGAAGACGAGCTTTTTTTCTCCGCCCCGAGTTTCGATGCATTTTCATACATTATCCAACGAAGTAAATACCAATTCTGTATTGTTCACCTTCGAATGTAGCAGAATTTCAATGTACTACGAAAATCCCACTGGAAAGACTGTTTGGGATGTTTGTCAATATGGCCAACTCTACGTTTCGAATTTTTTCCTACCTGTGAGAAGAGATGGTTGTTAATAGGAACCTGATGAAATGTGGATCACATACAGTGTTCTCTTCACCATAAGAATAATATGAATATAAACATTTTGCCATGTATTCTTTCGCGTTTGTTGCTATCTCATTTAAATCCTGTCTGCCTAATAAACTACGAAACTAGAGTGAGACGACAGCAAACGCAGAAGAATATACGTATCATGTCATGTTTATATTCGTATTATTCTTATGCCTAATAGTGATACAGTCAGAAATGAAGCACGGCAACTGACTAGATTTTTAAATCTATGATGACTCTAATTACTGTGCAAAATTTGATGTACTCAAGAAGCGGCCGCAGAGATTTTCAAATGGGAAAAAAATTTTCACCTAACTCTCGTTCAGAACATGTTCTATCATACGCAGTCTATTATTTGGTTCTTGTTGATCATTATCAAAGAAAGCAGCAGTGTAAGTAACAACAAATAGCAGTCTCTTGCCATTGATTTGCTAATGAGACAATTCCTTTTTTTTTTGTAAGCGGCGGTAGCGCGCACAAAAGCAAGCCATAGCAAGCCATGCCGCGAGCGGCGACAGGCCGTAAACACGCACTATCAGAATGCGACAAACCATGCATGACAGTAATGCATTTTCAGTTTAGAGTGATGTAAACACCTATAACAAAGAAAACGGCACTTATCAGATCAAAGCAAAATAAGCAATCGATTCAAACCAGATGAAGCACGTGAAAAAGGAAGGGTACCCGTATAAATACGGACAAAGTGCCTGACGCCTAGCAATGGCTACCTGGTAAAGCTTAACTGCTAAGCTTACGACTCGCACCAAACTACTGTAGGTGTATCGTCATTCATTCGACCTAAATTGTATCTCATATTACAATGGACCAACTTTGTTTCGATTTGGAGGCGCTGCCTAAAACTTTTCTCTATCCTTGAATTTCGAGTCTCAAATTTCAGGTGCCGCTTAGATTCGGGAAATTTTTTTTTTCCCTTTATTTCGAGTCTCATTTTTCAGGTGCGGCTTAGATTCGAGTAAATACGGTATGTTCATAAAGTCCATTATTAGCAGGAGGGCAATCAACAACAAAAGACCAAGAGATGACCAAGCCATATTTGCAAATCAGTAAAGTTCGATGCTAAATGTGTGAGGTATATGGGGGAAAAAGTCATGGTCAGTAAAAAATTCAAAAGTTTAGAGGCAATAAATTTCACTCTCTTTGTTCAAGAATTTCGCATTTATTTGCTGAGCCTAGTTTGAATTTCAGAAAGATAAGTGAACACACAATGGCAAACTGAAGTCTTTATATTATATTTACTCCCTCTCTTCTACTTTAATAGATACTTAAAATACAAGTTTATTAGTGATCAGCCTGTCTGCAAAGTAAATTTTATTGTGGACCAGTAACTTATAATATTTTTCTTCTCCTGAGTCATTCCATGTCAAATCAACACACTTTAAATAAAAATTTTACCTCACCCTCTTAGATTTTGCTGAAAGTTGGCATACTTACAGTGGGTGTTGAAACTACGAAAAATACCAAATTTCAATTTTTTACCTCAAACCATTCCTGAAATATGGTCATGTAAACTTTTTGAAAATTGGCCAAAAATGTGTGAACGGACTTTTTTTTAAATTGCCCTAGGAGCTGCCCTAATTGAGCTAGAGAACAGGGAACGGTGTCATTTTGCAGCATTTTTCATGCTCTATCCAGTGATAGACAAAAAACATAGCTTCTAATTAATAACCTTTTTCAAAATGGTAATTAATATTTTGATTTAATTTTTTTTACAAAAAGTACATAATTGAAAATTTTCAAAATATTTCCATAACTACTTCATACTGTTGTAAATCACATGGCAAAATATAAATGTGCGATGATGATGGGTTCATTGTTTAAAAAAAATTTCCGGACTCTTGTTTTTCACTAACTTCCCTAGTTTGACCAAACTGACCTTTAAGGTAGTACATCAGTAGAGGACCGTATACATAGGGCTTGATGGCTGTACAATAATTCAGAGACTGGAGCCATTGTTAAGATGATGTAGTCTGCATTGTTACCTTCTAAGGCTATGTGTGCCTACAGCATTATTGTGCACTGTGGTTTTAGTGTAAATCAGTTGTTACCTCTGTGTTGACCAGTCTGTATGTATTATATTTAATAGTTCATTTTCAAGTAAATCTATACATTGAAGGACAGTTAATAAGTGGTTTTTGTATAAATATGGAACCAAGTAAAAAGTGCACTGCTGTAAGAGTGCAGTACTGTAATCCATTGAAGAAGTCAAATCATTTTATTAGAGACAGAAAAAAACTGAGAAATGTCACAACATGGATGCCCAAATTATTTCCTCAAATACCAAGTGGTGCCAAGATTTGTGATAAATGTAGGAAAGATGTAACCAAATTGAAAAATACACCAGAGCCCATCAGTTATGAAAGTGTTGAAGAATCTTCTGGATCAGAGATAATCATCCGAAATCAAGACCCTGACTTCACTCCAACTTCAGTAACTGTTAAAACATTTAACACAACACTTCAAGAACTAGGAGAGTCCCCAATTGACAAGTGAAAACTAACATCTAGGCATTATGCCAAATCAAAAGTGAAGAAAATCTCATCAATGACGTGTAAACTTTTTGATGCTCCTGAAACTTCTTCGTCAGATACTGATAATGATGAATCCGTTCTTGAAAATCTTAAAAGAAACTTTAAAAATTCTATAAGTAGAGCAACAAAACTAATGATTCTTACAAGTTTACCTGAAAAGTGGAGTGTCAGGAAAATAATGAGGGAATTTAATGCTCCTAATTACATTGTTCAACAGTCCAAAAAAATTTTGAAAGAGAGAGGATTCATGGAAGGTCCAAACCCAAAACCAGGGAAGTGTTTACGAACAGAAACTGTCAAAACTGTACATTCATTTTATGAAAATGATGAAGTTAGCAGGGCAATGCCAGGTATTAAAGATTGTGTGACAGCTACAGAAACAAGTGGAAATAAAACAAAAATATCAAAAAAGACTTATTTTGTGTAACCTTAAAGAAGCTTACAAACATTTTAAAGACAAGTTTCCTGACATAAAAATAGGTTTCTCTAAATTTGCTGAGTTGAGACCAAAATAGTGTATTAGCTGGCAACAGTGGCACACACGCTGTCTGTGTGTGCACAACTCACCAAAACATAACATTAATGATAGGGAATGCCAAACTAAATACAGTAACAAACAGCACCTTAAACATTTGCATTGCAAAAATGCTTTGCAACCCATCATCAGTTGATTGCAACATGGGAAACTGTGAATACTGCCCAGGAGAAACTGATACATAAAATTTTAAAAGACTCTTTTCATGAAAACTTGACTGAACAAGTTCAGTTCTGACAGTGGATGTCAGTTGACCGATGTAATCTGGAAATTGTTCAGAAAACTTCTGAAGAATTCATGGATTTATTTTGTAGTAAGATGTCAAAAACTTTGATTCGGCATGACTTCACTGCCAAGCAACAACGGACATTCCTTAACTCTAAAAGAGAAAACCTTATGGAATCTGAATTTGTTGTCATATGTGATTTTTCATAAAATTATAGTATAGTTCTACAGGATGAAGCTCAGAGTTTCCACTGGACAAGACAACATATTACCATTCATCCTTTTGTTATATATTACAAACACGAAGACAAAATTGAGCATATGAGCTTTGTCATTGTTTCTGATTGCCTGGAGCACAATACAACTGCGGTTTACACCTTTCAAAAGAAGCTAATTTCATACCTAACAAATACATTTCAAAAGATTCCAAGAAAGATATACTATTATTCTGACGGTTCTGCCACTCAGTATAAAAATAAGAAAAACTTCCTGAACCTTTGCCTTCACGAGGAAGACTTCAACATAAAAGCTGAGTGGCACTTTTCTGCCACGGTACATGGCAAAGGGCCTTGTGATGGAGTAGGGGGTTCAGTAAAGAGACTGGCGTGCAAGTTTGCAAAGGTCATACCAAAATCAGATTCAAACTGCACGAGATCTATTTGAGTGGGCAGTAGATAATATCACAAATGTTGATTTTGCATATTCCAGTCAAGAAGACTACGCTGCTTCAGAAATATTCTTAAAAAGCCGACATGAAGAGGCATTGACAATCAGAGGAACACAGCAATTTCACACTTTCATTCCCAACACTACATCAAAATTAATAGTCAAATACTTCTCATGTGATATGCAGAGTTGGGAGAGAGTTGTGAGAGGGAAGTAACTACATCACCAGACAAACTGAAGTTATAAGATGTATCAGGCTATGTCACCACTGTATATGGCAGAAACTGGCAGCTTGGGTACATTTTACACAAAAAAAAAAAAAAACTTGATGAAGTGAAAATAACTTTTCTTCATCCATGTCATTCTCTTATGCTACAAATGCAGGTGTCCTGTGGGTGTCAGTTGTGGATGTTCTCACAAAAGTGAATCCATTTACTCCGACAGGGAGAACATACATTCTTAATGAAAGTGATGTAAACCAAACCCAGTCAGCTTTATTAAAATGTAATATGTGAAGTTCCAAGACAATTTATTGGGAAACTGCTTTCAACTCAAAACTTAATTTTTGTCTCAGGTTAGTGTTAATGTATATTTTATAGAAAGTTGTTTCAAAATTATTGTTAGTACCTATCGTGTTAAATTTAGCTATGTACAGATACCTGTTACTCATAAACAAGCATTACGTATTTAATTTGTTTAATAGTTCCTTTTCAAACATCATGAACCAGAACTATTATGTAAATACTTGTACTTATTCATACTTTATTTCAGTTTATAGTTAAAGGCTCAATTTCTTGTTTTTGTTATATTGGTTAATATACTGTTAGTGAGTTGTATGAAATTAAAATAAGCAATCAACTTAATTATAAAATGTGCTGATTAGTTTTGGTTTAATAAGGTGATGTTTTGATATTTCTAATACTTTTTTTTACTTACCTTTCAGTATATTTTAAAGAAATTCCTGTTTGTTAAAGGTCAATTTGGTCAAACTAGGGCCGTTAGTGAAAAACAAAAGTCCGGAATAATTTTTTTTAACAATGAACCCATCATCACCCCACATTTATATTTTGCCATGTGATTTACAATAGTATGAAGTAGTTATGGAAATATTTTGAAAATTTTCAATGATGTACTTTTTGTAAAAAAATTAAATCAAAATATTAATTAGTATTTTGAAAAAGGTTATTAATTAGAAGCTATGTTTTGTTGTATATCCCTGGAAAGAGCATGCAAAATGACACCTTTCCCAGTTCTCTAGCTCAATTAGGGCAGCTCCTAGGACAATTTAAAAGAAGTCCATTCACACATTTTTGACTGGTTTTTGAAAAGTTTACATAGCCATATTTCAGGAATGGTTTGAGATAAAAAAATTGAAATTTGGTATTTTTCTTAGTCTCAGTGCCCACTATAAGTATATCAACTTTCAGCAAAATCTAAGAGGGTGAGGTAAAATAGGTGTGTTGATTTGACATAGAGTGACTCTCCTGGAAATAAAGTCTTTCATAGCTACACTGTTTCTATATTTGTTAAGTACTAGAGGATATAAAATGTAGGCTGGCAATGGCAAGGAAAGCGTTTCTGAAGAAGAGAAATTTGTTAACATCCAGTATTGATTTAAGTGTCAGGAAGTCATTTCTGAAAGTATTCGTATGGAGTGTAGCCATGTATGGAAGTGAAACATGGACGATAAATAGTTTGGACAAGAAGAGAATAGAAGCTTTCGAAATGTGGTGCTACAGAAGAATGCTGAAGATTAGATGGGTAGATCACATAACTAATGATGAAGTATTGAATAGGATTGGGGAGAAGAGAAGTTTGTGGCACAACTTGACCAGAAGAAGGGATCGGTTGGTAGGACATGTTCTGAGGCATCAAGGGATCACCAATTTAGTATTGGAGGGCAGCGTGGAGGGTAAAAATCATAGAGGGAGACCAAGAGATGAATACACTAAGCAGATTCAGAAGGATGTAGGTTGCAGTAGGTACTGGGAGATGAAAAAGCTTGCACAGGATAGAGTAGCATGGAGAGCTGCATCAAACCAGTCTCAGGACTGAAGACCACAACAACAACAACAACAACTAGTTTCCAGGCCAAAGCTTCGTTTCCAAGCACTCAAACATTCAGAAGTTGTCAAAAAGTTTTATTCATGGAGAAAAAATATAAGCTCTAACACTTTCGAGACGAGCGACGTAACTCCTACGTCGGTCCGACAGTACCCCAAAAAGACGATCGACGTAGGTCCTACGTCGGCCGACTATCAGCGATGTTAACGACTCGCAGCGCATGACTTTCATATTCTGTAGGTTTAAAAGTACTGTCTGGTTATCCTAGTACCAAGAAAAAATTATAGATGGCAGCATATGTCACTGTTGGAGGTGCTACAGGAGTATATTTTTTGAGTCATTTGCTTTGCCACGCTCACGCTCGACTTACAACAGGCGCGCGGCAGTTTGAAACTTTAGATTGTTGTCGGCTGATAGCTTTGCGCTTTATTTTTCGTCATGGCCTTGCGAGATGAAGAAATAGAGTTTTTATTGAACAATAGTGGTTCAGAATTAGATGAAGAAATTGCAGATTTTTACATTAGTGATGGTAAGCTATTTTTTGTCCGAATTTTCCGTAATTTTGTTGTTTGATTCCTGGTCAGAAAAAAAATAATTTTTACAAATTTCCTTACAGATGAAAACGATCCCTCTGACGGTGAACCATCAGGAAGACCTGATGATGAGGCTATTGACATCGTTGTACAACAAACACAACTGGTCATTGCAATTTGCCATATTCTTCTGGCCAGTGGACAGATGACAATACAACCACTCCCCAGCTTCCTGTTTTTTCTGAATCCTGTGGAATTCAAGATGGGATTGACCAACATTCTTCAGTGTTTTATTGTTTCACGTACTTTTTCGATGAAGAACTGGTGACACTGATCAAATGAGAGACAAACCTCTACACTAGAATGGCAATAGAGACACTAAGTGCTACAGAAAAACTGAAGCCTCAGTCAGTGTGGCGTAAGTGGACAACAGTGAAACTCAGTGAAGTGTATAAATTTTTTGGTATTATTTTGCATATGTGCCTAGTCAAGAAACCAAAACTGTCTGACTACTGGTCAACAAATCCAGTGTTGCAGTCCTCATTTACGGCAAAGTGTCTGCCAAGAGATAGATTTTTGTCAATTCTACGAATGTTACATCTCGTAGATAACGCAACATATATTCCTAAAAACCAGGTAGGTCACAATCCTATTCATAAGGCAAGACCTATATTCGACAGATGCGTGACCCAAAGTGGAAAGGCTTACAAGCCAGGCGAAAATATTAGTATAGATGAAGGAATTTGCCCTTTCCGTGGTAGACTGAGTTTTAGAGAGTATATGAAAAATAAGCCTAATAAATATGGCGTAAAATTTTTTACGCCATGTGAAAGTGAAAGTGGGTACGTCCTGAACTGTGAAATTTATTCTGGGAAACAGTCTAATGCCGATAACAGCATTTTACACATTGTAGACAGATTGTGTCATTCGTTTAATAATAAAGGTCACACATTATACATGGACCGACTTTACACCAGCCCTGATTTACTGGATTATTTGTGGGGGAAAAGAACTAAGGCAGTTGGTACTGTGCAGAAAAATAGAAAAGGACTACCAAGGGATCTTGCTGGCCAGAAATTGGAAAAGAAAAAAAAAAAAGAAAATTGAACTTCCATTTAACAGACGAGATCACTTACTGTTTGTAAAATGGAAGGACAACAGAGACGTTTTTCTTTTGACAACAAAGCATAAAATGACTGCAACAAATGTCAGTGTAACAATTAACTTTGGAATGGTTGAAAAAATGAAGCCAGACTGTGTTTTGGACTACGATAGTAAAAATGCTGATGTGGGTCATAGCGACCAGCTAATGGCGTACTATCCTTTTGAACGAAAACAAATAAAGTGGTGGAAAAAAGTTTTCTTTCACATTTTCATGCTCATGACTGTAAATTCATACATTTTGTACAAAACGCCGGGAAATACAAGCAAACATCTGGTTGAATACATTACAAGCAAACATCTGGTTGAATACATTACAAGCAAACATCTGGTTGAATACATTACAGAGTTAGCAGAGAACTTGGTTCGCAAAGGTGGCCTCTTAGACTCGTGCACTTCTCAGAATAGTTCACCCATCAACAGACTAAGCGGAAAACATTTTCCAAAATTAATTCCACCCACAAAATGTCTAAGTAGCCTTAGAGAAGGTGTAAAGTATGCGCAGAAACAAGCAAGGCCAGATGTGGTAAAGTTTCAAGGAAAGATACGCGATATTATTGTGAAACCTGTGACGTAGGGCTTTGTTTTCCAAAATGTTTCGAAATATTTTATACAAAAGCCAATGTAACTGTGTGATATTAGTAAAATAAAAGTTTATATTTCAACAGTTATTCATTTAAAACTAACAACTTCAATCCTATGTCCCTTAGAGGCCCTAAAACCTAAAAAAAAAATTTTTTTTCACTGTGAAAACAGCATACACTCAAATTAATATACAGCCCTTGTCACTAATATAAATGTTTATTTCTTTGCAGTACTCTCAAGGGAATGGACGTAGTTTTTAAATGCAAAAGACAATAACTTTTCTGTGGTACAGAATCTGCTGTAGAAAATTCAGAGAAACTGTGAAATCGCTCAGTACCAGCCGGTTGAGCATCCACACTCACACTCCAGTCCTCAAAGTGTTAAAAATTCTTCAACTGAAGCTTGTTCTCGATGACTGAGAAACCTCAAACAGGAAAAGATAATATTAGAAGAGATGAGTGTAACCGTAGTTGGAAAGTGAGGGAGGTGGTGGTGGTAGTGGTGGTGGTAGTAGTAGTAGTAGTAGTAGTAGTAGAGGTCAAGTCTATAGATGGCACTTGCACTATGTAATTAGCTACAGTTCACTGTAAGTATATTTCTACAGCAGATGGAAGATTGGTTAGCTGGTTTAAAGGCGGGAGAAGGGACCAAACTACGAGGTCCTAATAAAACAATGCCACAAGTGTGAGAATAACATAGACTAAACATGTAACACAAAACGGAAAGAAAGGAAAAGCCACAAGAATGAAGAGAAGGCAACAAACACTAAAAGGAACAAAAGAGGAGAAGAAAACAACATAGAGACGCTAGAAACAGAAGAGAGTAAAACATGAAAGCAGATTACAGTGGCTGGCCAACCACGAGAATAAAAAGGGAAAGCCAGCCACTCTGCTACACATTAAAACCCCCACCCTAAAAGCACTCGGGTGGATGACACAGAGGGACAAAGGACATGCACTAAAACCTACATAGAAGTATAAAACCCACTCTCATGGATAAAACTTAAAACTAAAGCTGCTGTGCAGGCACTGTTGCCCAACACCGAAGGCAGGGTGCTTGGAAAGTTAAAAGTCTGCCGCAGAACGGCTAAAAGTGGGCAGTCCGGCAAGAGGTGGACGACTGTCATTTGGAAGCCACAGCGACACTGAGGTGGGTTCTCGCGATGGGGTAGGTAACCATGCGTTAGCCACGTATGGCCAATGCGGAGCCGGCAGAGGACAACTGATTCCCTGCAAGAGGTCTGCATGGAAGACTTTCACACATTCATAGTCTCCTTAATGACACATAGTTTGTTGTGCGTGCTGTTACGCCATCCCGTCTCCCAAAGCCGGAAAACCCTGCGGTGTAAGACAGAATGCAGGTCAGTTTCGGAGAAGCGGTTTCCGTGTCACCTGTTTGGCCAGCCTGCCAGCAAGTTCGTTGCCGGGGATTCCATGCCCTGGGGTCCACACAAACACCACGGAACGGCGGGACTGTTCCAGGGCATAGATGGACTCCTGAATGGATGCTAACACAGTGTGGCGAGGATAGCACTGGTAGCTTGTAGGCTGCTCAATGAGTCACTACACAGGAGAAATGACTCGCCACGGCATGAGCGGATGTACTCAATAGCACGAGATATGGCCGCCAGCTCTGCAGTGAAAACACTGCAGCCAACTGGCAAGGAGTGCTGCTCAATATGTCTTCCATGAACATATGCAAAGCCTACATGACCATCAGCCATTGAGCCGTTGGTGTAAACCACTTCAGAGCCCCGGAACACGTCAAGAATTGAAAGGAAGTGACAGCGGAGAGCGGCGGGGTTAATGGAGAGAGTCCTTAGGGCAAAGCAAAAGGTCCAGACAAAACTGCGGCTGAGGCGTACACCATGAAGGCGAACGTGAACGGACCGCAAGTAGAGGTAGTAAAGGGAAGGACTCCAGTTCAGAGAGAGGGGACCGCACGTGAAATGCAATCGTTTGCCCCGATCTGGGCTGCAGAGACTGCCGCGGGTGGGAAAAGGAGACAGTAATTCGGATACTCAGGGTAACTATGACTGTGTGCTGCGTAACGATTGGCACCCCAATTGGTGTTACTCAAGCGATGGAGGACATTGAGGTGCTGCCAGCACTTCTGCTTAAGCTGACAACCGTGACTTAGGAAACAGTAAAAAACCGAAATTGAAAACCAGCAGCAATGGGAACAAAGTCATAAAATTGGAGAAACTAAAAGCAGAAGGAAGGCTTAAAAATCCACAACAGAAAGGGGTTGGTTGTCCCCAAAAAAAGCTTCAAATGACTGAAGTCATTTCACTGGCACTAATAAACTGGAGAATGCGGTCGGCTGAGCGCGTATCATCTGCTAAAATCGACGATAGATCAGGCGATAGCTGTAGACGGGAGCGTAACGGATTAAAATAGGGGCACTCAATTAAAAGGTGTCTTACCGTCCACAGCTGAGAGCAGTGGGGACAGAGTGGGGGAGGATCGCCGCTTAAATGATGTCAATGGCTAAAAAGACAGTGCCCTATCCAGAGTCTAGTTAAAATTACCTCCTCCCGACGACGCGTTCGGGAGGAAGAGGTCCAAGCACAAGGAAGAGCTTTCACGTCCCGCAATTTACTATGGGGAAGTGTTGACCAATGCGCGTGCCATAAATGAACAACACGACGACATAAAACGCTCCGTAGATCGGCGAAAGGAATCGATTGAATAGCTGGCCGAAGAAGAGAGACTGCAGCCTTGGCTGCAATATCGGCCGCCTCATTTCCACAGATACCAACATGTCCCGGGAGCCAGAGGAACGCCACCGAGACGCCCCCCAGGTGGAGCAAGCGCAGACAGTCCTGAATCCGGTGGACCAGAGGGTGCACAGGATAAAGAGCTTGGACACTGAGGAGAGAGCTGAGAGAATCTGAGCAGATAACGTACTGTATCCGCTGATGGCGGCGGATGTAGTGGACAGCCTGGAGAACAGCGTAAAGCTCCGCAGTATAAACCGAACGCTGGTCGGGAAGCCGAAAGTGATTTGGGGTGTCGCCAACAATATAGGCACTCCCTACACCTAACGATGTTTTCGAGCCGTCGGTGTAAATAAATGTGGCGTCCGGCATTTGTGCACATAGAGCAGCAAATGCCCGACGATAAACAAGTGTAGGGGTACCATCCTTGGGAAATCGACAAAGGTCACGGAGCAGGCAGATCCGGGGACGGAGCCAAAGCGGTGCTGTACCCCAAGTTGTCAAGAAGGTTCTAGGAAAGCGGAAGGAAAGAGAATGGAGCAGTTGACGGAAGCGGACTCCCGGGGGTAGTAGGGAGGAGGAGCGGCCTGCATACCCTACATCAAAGGAGGCGTCGAAAAAAAGGTCATGGGCCGGATTAACAGGCATGGAAGACAGATGGCTAGCATAACGACTCAGAAGGACTGCTCGCCGATTGGACAGCGGAGGTTCAGCAGTCTCAGCATAAAGGCTTTCCACAGGGCTAGTGTAAAAAGCTCCAGACACTAAACGTAATCCACGGTGGTGGATAGAGTCAAGACGCCGAAGAATAGATGGCTGAGCAGAGGAGTAGACTATGCTTCCATAATCCAATTTCGAGCGCACTAAGGCGCAATAGAGGTGGAGAAGGACCACTCGGTCCGCTCCCCAGGAGGTACCATTCAGGACACGGAGGGTGTTAAGGGATCGCAGACAGCGAGCCGAAAGATAGGAAACGTGGGAGTGTGTATCATCAAGGGCGAACCATTCGAAGCGCCGAGCTAGCGAAACAGTACCGACCGCACGGTCCAAATGAGATAAATTTGTCGTGGAGGCAGATAAAAATGTAGGGACCCAGTGCCCAGTGTTGAGGCAAACTAGATCCGCTTGGTGGAAGACGTCTAGCAATAGTGAGCCACGTGGACAAGGATGTGGAGATCCCCAAAGCGGGTGGTGGGCATTGAAGTCCCCAACCAGCAAATAGGGGGGTGGAAGCTGACCAAGAAGATGAAGGAGATCAGCTCGTGCCATTGGTGTGGACGATGGAATGTATACAGTACAAAGAGAGAACGTGTATCCGGCAAGGGAAAGACGGACGGCGACAGCTTGGAAGGAAGTGTTTAAATGAATTGGGTAATAATGGAGAGTTTCATGGAGAAGAATCATCAGTCCTCCATGTGCTGGAGTGCCTTCAACAGAGGGGAGATCATATCGGACAGACTGAAAATGAGGGAGAACGAAGCGGTCATGGGGACGCAGCTTTGTTTTCTGAAGACAGAAGATGACCGGCGAGTAGGATTGTAAGAGGATCGACAATTCATCCCGATTGGCTCGAATACCACGGATATTCCAGTGGATAATGGACATAGGGTGAACAGAAAATGGACGAATGTGACCAAGGGTGCTGTCAACTCAACGACTGCTCAGAGCTTGCGACTGACAGCATGGAATGGTATTCAGCTGAAGGCAGAAGATCCTGATCCATAGGTTGGTCAGGAGCAGCTCCTGCCACCAGTGATCGGCCGGTTGACCGGCCACCAGCAGGGCGCCTCGGCGACACAGAAGACGGCCGAGGGCGATTTCCGCCAGGTGGTGCTGTAGATGGGACACGCCTTGGCGGAGAAGGAGAGGAACTGGGTTTCTTTGTAGCCTTCTTGGAAGTATGATGTTTAGATGAAGGAGAAACCGATGGTTGGGAAGTTGCGGTATGTAAAAACTCTTCACGAGTATGCTCTTTTTTCGAAGTCTTGGTGTCTGACTTTTGGGCTCGAGATTTAGCAGAACCCGACGAAGGGTGAGCCATAGAGTGGGCAGGCGAAAGTGGTGAGGTCGAACGGGCGATCTTTGCGCTGGCCGATCTGACGACCGTGGCACTAAAGGTGAGGTCGCAAGTCTGCGTGGCCGCCTCCTTTGTTGGCCGAGGAGAAGCAAGGACAGTGCTGTATTTTCCTGTCTGAGGCACGGCGGGCTGTCGACTGGAGAATAATTTTCGAGCAGCAAAGGTCGACACCTTTTCTTTCACTCTTCTTTCCTGGATGAGCTTTTTGTCCTTAAAAACGGGGCAATCTCGAGAGGAAGCAGTGTGGTCACCCATACAGTTGATGCAGCGAGGGGATGGAGGTGGACAAGCACCCTCATGGGCATCCTTGCCACACGTAACACATTTGGCCGGACTGGAACAGGACTGGCTGGTGTGATTGAACCGCTGACATCGATAGCAACGCGTAGGGTTTGGGACGTAAGGGCGAACGGAAATTATCTCATAGCCTGCTTTGATTTTCGATGGGAGTTGAACTTTGTCAAATGTCAAGAAGACAGTGCGGGTTGGAATGATGTTCGTGTCAACCCTTTTCATAACTCTATGAACAGCCGTTACGCCCTGGTCAGACAGGTAGTGCTGAATTTCTTCGTCAGACAATCCATCGAGGGAGCGTGTATAAACGACTCCACGCGAGGAATTTAAGGTACGGTGCGGTTCCACCTAGACAGGGAAGGTGTGGAGCAGAGAAGTACGCAGCAATTTTTGTGCCTGGAGGGCACTGACTGTTTCTAACAACAGGGTGCCATTCCGTAATCTGAAACAAGACTTTACAGGACCTGCAATTGCGTCGACACCTTTCTGAATAATGAAAGGGTTGACCGTGGAGAAGTCGTGACCTTCGTCAGACCGAGAAACAACAAGGAACTGTGGCAACGATGGAAGAACTGACTGTGGCTGAGACTCAGTGAACTTACATTTGTGAGCGGACATAGTGGAAGGTGAGGAAACCATTGCAGAAGAATCCCCCATGATTACCGGCGTCTCCGATGGTGCGCTCCTCCCTTGTGGGGGCCCTCACTGAGGGCACTCCCGCCTTAGGTGATTGTTCACACCTCAGGTCACACCTCCCGACAAACGGACGGAGGGACCAATCGGCACTTTCGGAAGGTATCAGCTCGGGTAATCACCCCTCCCTGGGCCTGGCCGTTACCAGGGGGTACGTACGTGTCCTACCTGTCTACCCGGGGCGGGGAATTACGCGTTACCCTGTCACCGGCTAAGCATGGAAGTGCGTGGGTCGGCCTTCAGACACGCACAGGGAGGAAAAAACAGGAAGGGAAAGGAAAGAAGAGGGGTCTCAAACGCCGCAGCGGAGAAAAGGGGAAAAAGAAGAGGGAAGGAAAAGAGAAGGACAGAGGAAGGACGAAGACTTGCAAGTGTAGAAAGCAAGGAATTTGTAACAGTTTCGAGCATCTGTCTCCGGACGTAGGCACAAACCATACTCCCAGAGGGGGAGAAAGGGAAGGAAAGAGCCAGAGGTGAGGGAGGGGTCGAAGATGGGGGACAGGGAAGGATGCGGAAAGGAAAGGTATGCAGCCCAGAAAGGAAGGAGGGCCACATTAGCTCGGGGACCCGTGCTTGCTACGCACGTGTCCACAAAAGAGTTGTGGACCCCCTGGGGGGGCTGACAAAGATGAGGGAGCCAAGTCAATGGAGCATCGAAAACCAGTCTTAGGAATTGATATGTCTCCACTGCAGTGAGTGGATCGTCATCAAGGCAAAGTGCGGGTTCCGGATGAAGGGTACAACGCCGGCAGAACTGCACGACACACGACTTTGTGGCTGAAAACTGGAAGCCATGGGCTAGAGCCCATGACTGTGCCTTGTGGATGGCTCCCTGGAGGTGCCACTCAACAACAGTACTGGAGCAGCAGTACGAAATGCAGAAGTCATCTGTATACAGAGAAGGTGAGACAGAGGGCCTGACAGCTGCTGCTAGACGGTTAATGGCCACTAAAAATAAAGAGACACTTAATACAGAGCTCTGTGGGACTCCATTTTCCTAGATATGGATGGAACTATGGGAGTCGACAACTTGGACAAAGAAAGTACGGAGCGACAGGAAGTTCTGGATAAAAACTGGGAGTGGTCCCCACAGACCCCACTCATACAATGTGGCAAGGATATGATGTCGCCATGTCATATCGTATGCTTTACATAAGTAAAAAAAACGGCAATCAGGTGTTGCCATCTGGATAAGGCTGTTCGGGTGGCAGACTCGATGGACACAAGATTATCAGTGGTGCTGGCTGTGGATGCGATCAGGCCCAGGAGCTGTGTCGGCGCAATGTGTAAGGACACCGAGGAGCTCCCACTCTGTAAATGGGGCGTTATAGGATTCACTGCAGCATGTAGTGAATGAGAGGACGTTCCCTTCCAGCCACCGTTTGAGTGTGTGAAAGGCTGGGGGTAATTCTCCGTCGCAGAGGCTCGAGCAAAGTGCTCGGCAATTGCATTTGCATCGGTACATAACTCACCATTTATGGTAACACCGGAGACAGCTGTTGGGGCCTGGTACGCGAAAAGACGTTTGATCTTTGCCCAGACTTGGGAAGGTGATGTTTGGCACCAAATGGTGGAAACATATCTGTCCCAACACTCCCCCTTCCGTTGTTTGATAAGATAGTGAACATGGGCAAGGAGCCATTTAAAGGCTATGAGGTGCTCCAGGGAAGGGTGGCGCTTATGCCACTGTAGAGCTTGCTGACACTCCTTAATTCCTTCAGCGACTTCTGGCGACCGTCAAGGGACTGCCTTACGCCTCGGGCACCCTAAAGAGCGAGGGATCACGTTTTCTGCTGCAGAAACAATTATGCTAGTCACCTGCTCAACCATCACATCGGAGATTCAGCGGTGACAGGAGAGGTGAAAGTTCCCCAGTCTGCCTTGTTCAAAGCCCATCTGGGCAGGCATCTGTGTGCCTGACGCTGGGGCAGTGACAGGAAGATGGGGAAGTGGTCACTACCACACAGGTCGTCGTATGCTCTCCAGTGGATAGATGGGAGAAGTCCTGGGATGTAAACTGATAAATCAAAGGCCGAGTAACTACCATGAGCCACACTGAAATGTGTGGCGGCCCCAGTATTTAAGAGACAGAGGTTGAATTGCGACAGTAAAGTTTCGACATCTCTGCCAAGGCCAGTACGCATGGTACCTCCCCACAAGGGGTTACGGGCATTAAAATCTCCCAGAAGTAGGAAAGGCTTAGGGAGTTGATCAATAAGTGCAGCTAATACATTCAGGGGCACTGCACCATCTAGAGGAAGATATACATTGCAGACTGTTATTTCCTGCATCGTCCTTATTCTGACAGCCACAGCTTCAAGAGGGGTTTGAAGAGGCACATATTCACCACAGACCAAGTTTAGGACATAAATGCAAACTCCACACGACACTCGATTATAGTCACTATGGTTCCTGTAATATCCCTTATAGCCGCAGAGGGCAGGGGTCCGCATTGCTGGGAACCAGGTTTCCTGGAGCGCAATGCAGATAGCACGTGCCATAGCTCAGCCAGGCAGTGGAAAAAACTGCCGCAATTCCACTGGAGGATGACATCGTGAGATTGGGAAGGCATGGAACATTCAATGAGGCAGTTTACGCTTCAGAGTCACCTGCTGCCACCGAGTTATTGCCTGAGCAGTCTATATCCATTGTGTCTGAGGGTCTGGCGAGATCTAGGTCCTCAGTGGACGCCAAAATCTCCACCCCATCCTCAGCCGCAGAGCATCTAGGTAGCAGTGGTGTGGGTGCCACTGCAATTTCCTTGGTCTTAGAGGTTTTCTTTTTGGATTTCTCTTGCTGCTCCTGGGCTTCCCTGGCTGGGAGGACTTCACTCACTCATTCTCCGGGACTGAGGATGAGCGCGAAGCCCTACGACCAGCTGCTTTTGGGCTCTTCAGCCACTGGTGGGTGTCGTCTTTCCCACTAGAAGAAACCTGGGAAGAGAGGACCCCTTCCTAGCGAGAGAAGCCGAAGAAGACTTATGCTTCTCCGGATTGGAAGTGGGGACGGACGTCCCCGATGGTTGGGGTGGGGGTGGTTGTTCCCAAAGTAGGTGGTGCAGGAGCAACCAGGAGGGAAATGCCCCCTACCATCAAGGGGGCATGTTTAGTCTTCCGGCTCTGAGAGGTGACATCCGTTGGCAGAGATAATGGTACCAGAACTGTTGTAGCGGCGGCGTGAGAGAATGTCATATGTACAGGATGCAGGCATTCAAATTTTCTCTTAGCCTCAGTGTCGGTCAGTCTGTCCAGTGTCTTTTACTCCATGATTTTCCTTCCTTTCTGGAGAATCCTGCAGTCAGGCGAGCAAGGCAAATGGTGCTCTCCACAGTTGACACAATGGGAGTTGGGGCACATGGAGTATTGGGATGTGATGGGCGTCCGCAATCTTGGCATGTGACGCTGGAAGTACAGCGGTAAGACACATGGCCGAACTTCCAGCACTTAAAGCACTGCATTGGGGAAGGGATATAGGGCTTTACATCACACAGGTAGACCATCACCTTGACCTTCTCGGGTAATGTATCACCCTCAAAGGCCAAGATGAAGGCACCGGTGGCAAACTGATTATCCTTCGGACCCCGGTGGACACACCAGACGAAATGTACACCTCGCTGCTCTAAATTGGCGCACAGCTCATTGTCGGACTGCAAATGAAGATCTCTGAAATATGGTACTCTGGACCATACTTAAGTTCTTATGGGGCATGATGGTTACAGAAACATCCCGCAGCTTGTCACAAGTGAGTAACTCCCATGACAGAGAGGATGCTGTTTTGATCAAGACTGACACAGATCTCATTTTGGACAAGCCCTCCTCCTCCCCGAACTTGTCCTCTAAATGCTCAACAAAAAACTGAGGCTTCATCGCCATGAAAGACTCCCCATCAGCTCTCGAACACACAAGGTACCGGAGTGAATAAGATCCGCTGCCATCCTTAGCCTGACGTTCCTCCCATAGTGTGGCCTGGAAGGGGAACGATTTGAGGTCGTACTTCTATGCATTGAATTGAGCTTGTGATTGCTTAGAGACCGCTGGTGTTTTACCACCAGCAAGAGATGATGGACTACGCTTCATCACACGTCACCACCCTGATGCCACCCACTCCAACCAGGGGCCCTCCCCATGGGCACCACCCAGCCGCAGCAAAGGCCACCTGGCAGGATGGTCATTGCCGGGAGTCCTGATGCGCCAGGGAGATGGGCATCTACCCATTCGTACAAGTGGGGAAATAATGGCACAGGCATCAGCACAGTGAACCCTGTGTGGTCAGTGGGCTACAACCAATAGGGTACATGGCGACCCCACCACAGCAGACTGGCTACCGTGCTGGGTATCAAGTGCAAAGAAGTCCATGGTCATTGTCGACGTAGAAGTCGAAACTGCAAGGTGCATGGTGGAAAATTCACCCAGGAAGGTGTCCTTGCCCAAGAGATGGAGAATGGGCAGGACTGCAATGCAACGACGAGAAAGTTGGCTAAAGAACTCGATGCACAATGGACACGATGCACCTTGTAAAGGCGTCCTTCCCCATTTGGCTCGCTCTTCGGAAAAATTTTGTAGAATGGAGGTCAAACCCTACAAGGGACCATCACATAAAGGCCGAAACGTGCGAAACTGCTTTTAGTCACCACATACGACAGGCAGGAATACCTCGGGCCTATTCTAACCCACGGACCCGCAGGGGGGAGAAGGGGGACGGCAGCAGATGGAAGAGTAGAACACAATAGAAAAATATCTCTTCTGACAATGTGTGGCAAAATAGATTTTGATGCAGCAGATCTTATCAAAACACTTATTTCAGCTGAAGCTAATGTTCCTTATACAGAACATAAGTAAAATGACCTTCAAAGGACAGGGATATTTTTCCATTTACACATTAATTTGATAGCTTACCACAAATATTTAAATGTATAACTTACTGAAGAGTATAACATAATTCCACAGCTACTGTAGCCAGCATAATCCAAAACAAAAACAGTTTGCAACTCCTATCCGAACACAGATCATGTTAGTGCTCTAGAGCTGTGCCAGAGAATCATATGACACACTACTCAAGTTACATGATATAGTGTGAAGTATCTCAACTGGTTATGATAAAGATTCATCTACGATGCGGAAATAACGCCACTTGAAGGTCCTCTTAATTTCAACTTTGTATACAGCTATACATCTTATTACTGGACCAATAAAAAAGAATAAACATAAAAATTAAAAAAAAAACACTAAGAAATCAAAAACACTTTACAATACTACTCAAAAGCATACTTCCTTACAAAAATTTGAAGTACTAAGCATACTTCCTGATAAAAAGGTGAAGCACTAAGAAGACATTGTTGTATGTCAATGTAACTTTGTACATATACACAAACACATTGGCGGGTATGTGAATGATTATAGAGTTAAAAATCACTGTGACAGGTGGGGCAGCCACCAGAGTGTGTCAGTGTTTTTCATGTTAGTGTTGTTACCAGGCCTGTCTGACTGAGTACATAAGGGGCCAAGTAAAGTGTCAGATGTTGAGTGATCTCTGAAAGACACAGAGAGAGTGCTCATGTGAGACAGCTTTATCAGCACCTGACAGGTGTTTGAAAGGGGTCTCATTGTGGACCTCAGTGCTCACAGCTCACATCTAGCAATATACAGTTTTGGGGACATTTGGATGAATGTTGGACTGCATAGGAACATCGTTGTCAAGGTAGTGGTCGGCCACATTTGATCACCACTAGGGAGGATCAACTTACTGTGCACCAGGCACATCATAACCACTTCGTATTTGCTCCTGCCATCCAACAACAAATAATGGACTTCCTGCAATATTTTGGCTCATGCTGCAACATTGGTCAGATACGAGCAGCAGCTGGACTAGGGACTTATCATCACATGTTTAGGCTGTCAACACAGGAACACAAACCACTCTGTTTGGAGTGTTGCAGTGACAGGGATATACGGACTGCTGATAAATGTCATTAAATAATGAACTGCACTTCTGCAATAACCCAGATGACCACCACTGGTGAGTATGGTGATGACCTGGAGGAAAGTTCAATCCTTCCAATGATTCGGAGAGGCACAGTGGTGTTAACCCTGGTATCATGGTAAGAGGAGCCATCAGATACTGGATTATGGATGGCACTGATTGAGGGAACTCTGACTGCACAATGTTCATAGCATGTAGGCTTTCACGGCCGGCGTCTTCAGTAATTAAAACTTCCGGGCTAAGAGGCCATGGTCCAATAGTAGAAATACTTCTCCCTGAAGTTTCGTTGCCAGCTGCGGGCAACATCATCTGAGGTGAGTCTACGACTGGCTGGCAAGGAGACAGATCGAGCACTCCATCCCAGAAGAAAAATGTCCGAAAACGTCCAACAACCACCACCATCGGTGGGGAAAGTTTTTCTTCCATTCATCCACAATATTAGAGACCATATCGGGAAAGTGCTGGCCAAGTTCAGAGTTGAAACAATCTTCAGACCCACCAAGAAGATTGGTGAGTGCTTAAGATCGGCGAAAGATGCACGACACCCTTTAGCTACTCCTGGTGTGTATAAGATTCCGTGTAGTTGTGGGAAGGTTTACATTGGAACCACAAAAAGAAGTATCAATACTCGCCTAACTGAACATAAATAGAACTGTCGACTGGGACACATGGACAAATCGACTGTAGCCGAACATGTTTTTGAAGCGGGTGACCATGAAATAAAATTTAGTGAGACGAGCGTGCTAGCTACGACATCGCATTATTATGCACGTATGTACTGAGAGGCTGTAGAGATTTTTAAACACCACAATAATTTTAACAGGAAAGAAGAAGGCTTGAAGTTAGATAAGATATGGCGATCGATTCTGTACCAAAGATGTGACAATCGATTACCTTCGATTGAGAGTAATGACGCCACCCAGAGATAGTTTTACTGTTGACAACACGTGACGAGTGGTGGCGCCCTCTAGGCGCTCTATATAAACACGACCTCCACGGCCTAGCAGCCAGTCATAGACTCACCTCAGATGATGTTGCCCGCAGCTGGCAACGAAACGTCAGGGAGAAGTATTTCTACTATTGGACCACGGCCTCTTAGCCCGGAAGTTTTAATTACTGCACAATGTTCGTTACGGATATTCTGCATCCTCTTGTATTACCTCTCTTGCAACAGCAATGTGCCATATTTCAACAGGATAACACTCATCCAAATGGCACACGTCTATGAGCTGTCTGCATAGAGGTACTCCAATGTCCAACAAAATCCTAGATCAAGCATGGAGCCAGTTGGGACATCAACTCTGACCATGTTTCAGTATGTGGGATACAGGACATCAAGGACCATTTACAACAGTAGTGGTCCAGCTCCCTCAAAACATAACAGCTTTACGACATCCTTCCCAAACAAGTCAGTGCATGCATCCAGGCCATAGGGGATGTAACACTGTATTGATAAAGGGGCTCATAATGCCAACTTATACTTAAATTCGGATCAATTTAGTAATCACTGTCATAAAATCACGTGACGTCTCAACCCGTCAGTGTAGATGAGAACAGGGATGTCAATGCTCTCAAAGTATTTCGACATTGAATGGAAAATACAAAATGATTTAAAGTGACACCTAACAGTATCAAAGATGGTATTACTGAAGTGGACAAGCCCATTTAGCTCTTATTTCCACAACAAATAGTAGTTTGTTATTTGTAACTGGATGAGTAAACTCAACTAATACTGAGGCATCATAAGTTAGGCCACTAGTCAATATTTTGGATTTCACTGATACAAATAGTGGAATGAACTGGCTGCAGTCCATTCCAGGGCTCTGGGACCACAGTTCACATGTTCCAAAGTAAAAATCTATATATAGACATGCCTCTCCCTATCACTTTTTAGGGATGTAAGGCCACATAAACGAAGAACAAATATATACTTTGAAGTACAATAAAGCTGCCTGGTGGCAAGCACTATTTTAATTTCTAATACTTTTAGCATAAAGATCGTCCTTTGCACATTAAATCGGTCTGAATGTACATGAACGCAGTAGCAACAATATCTGAGACAATTATTCCTTCCACAACTCATTCTGTGATCTTCGCAAAATAAAGTAGTTTTTATGAACTTTAGTATTATTGTGAAATGATGTGTTGAATGTCTCACCTTAAAAGAACTGTTGTAATGATTCCAAATTGGGTCTTCCATTTTGCAAGTCAGCAGTATTTCCAAAGTTACAGATAATTTAGTATTGTGATTAACATTTTATTAATTTTGATACACCTGATGCATTCAGGTTATAACGGCTGCATGTGTAAAACATTATATTGTGTTTCCTAACCTTAGTTGAATGAATTTCACTTCTGGAAACATTTTTAGTTCAATTTTAATACTGCAGAACATATCCACTTGTCAATACATGGTACAGTTCTGGAATTAGCAAAAGAGTGGGTTTCACAGGAAACCTATTATGGTATTTAGTTGATATAGATCCTCAGTTCATGGTAGAAGAATATGGAAATATAGATACCTTACTTGGATTCTAAAATACAATTTCAGAAGGATTGTTCGGTAATTACGGAATAAGCAAGCAATCACCAATGTTATGCTGCTGTTAAAAACATGTCTTACGTATAACAAAAATATAATTTGAGTAAATTCAAACGAAGTGGTCCAATAAATTAAGTTGGTTGCTAGACCATTTTTAAATATTTTAATTTTTTGTATGTGATTGCCCTATATTTGAGAAGTTCAAAACAGTTTCAAAAAATTACCTTGCACCTTTACTGGATGGCAGCCATTTTCATTTGCAGGCGCGTGATGATTTTTCAGCCTGGAGACATTAGCGAAATTCGAATATCTCTGCAATGGGTTAAGTTACAACATTGCAATTGACATTGTTTTTAGAAAAGTGTCCTCTACAACATTGTTTATTACACAAAATACCCTGAATTCAAAAATAACCAGTCAAAATGACCAAGTTTGGTATCCAAATTTTCAAAAATCCACTTTTTAGGCCCAAAAATAACAAACAAGGAGTGATTTATGAGAGTCTATTTTTTCCTATAGTTAGATATCATACACTACTAGACTCATAAAGAGCAAGAACACTTACAAATGTTTCCTTCATTTTTGAAATTTGAAAATTTTAATTTTTTGTAAAGTTTGAGGTTAGTTATCTCAGGTGGGACTGAATATAAAAATATGATTTTTGCACAATTTGTACACCTATATGATAGCAATGTACTGTAAAAATTTGAACACTGATATCTGACTGTGAACAAAGACACGAATTTATGAAAATGAGGAGATAATTCACATTACTCTACAACTGATCTTATGGCTGTTGCCTATTCATGTGTGATAATGGCAGCATATAATCAATTTTTATTGAAGTTAAGGTACTGAGTTATACACAAAAAGCGGAAATATCACTGAAATTAACATTTATATTATTTTGGCACACTTAAAATAAATATTTTCAGTTAACATCCTTCGAGATGTGACTGTTCGTAAACGTGGTGGTGAATGTTAAGAACACATTTCTTCATACAGCTTCTGTGATATAGAATAAGACCTCCCAATTGCTGTGGTAAGTTCAAGCACTGAAAGTTTCCTTAAAACATTTTTCATTGGTATCCGAATTTTATCACTAGTAGATTTCTTGAATGATGGTCTTGGGTCAGCAGGTTGGGAAAAATGCACAAAAACATCATTGTTTTCCAAACTTATTCTTTCAACCTCTGCGAGCCAACACTGTCCATCATACACACATGCCACTATGTCATTCAACGTTAAAGACGGAAATGTAATTTTACTGACACAATGATCCTCATAAATTTCGGTTTCTGATGTTACATAGCATCGAACTAAGTTTACTGCAATGCCAAAGAATTTGTAGAAATGCCTTGTTCCTTTTATTGCTATACAGTTTTCAAATCTGGTTTGAAGTGTTGTTTTCATATGCAGAACCACTTCTTTCTTGATCAGAAAATAGGTAATGCCTTTAATATTAACCTTGCAAAAGACATACATGCCCTGTACTGTGAGAATTTGGTCTGTGGTTGGTCTTTGTAGGCTGGCTTTACTTAATTCACATTTTGTTGTACCTCCTACTCCATTGCATGCATTTTTACCATGGCAAGATGCAAAAAAGTGCCATTCAGCCTCCAACCCATAGTCTACTTTGTGGTTGCACAGATTTGAAAAATTCTTTTTGTTCTTACACTGACTACCACTTCCATCTGAAAAGTATATTAGCTTCTCAACTTTTATGTAATTTATTACATACTTTTGAAACAAATGTACAGCCAAAGCGTTGTGCTGCAAGTAGTCGTTTAGAATGCAAACTTCATCTTTCTCATTTTTAAAGTAGAGAATAAATGGATGCACTGTTGCATGGTCATTGACCCAGTGGTACCCTCGTATTGCATCCTGAATCACAAATGTACAACTTTCTGCAATATCAGCTAGCACTATGCATTCAGTTTCATGAAGTCGTGCTTTTTGTCCTGCAAAAACTTATCATTTCTGCCCTGTCAGTTGTAACCCACTGTTTGAAGGTAATACTGTCTGGCATTTCCTAATAATTTTCATGAAACAATTCAATAATGGTTTCCTTACCAGGCCATTAATTACACAAACTCATCATGCAGTCATAACTGTTAGTGTCACAGATCATTAAATCTAGTAACTCTTTGTAGTTAAGATCACTGAGCTTTGCACCCACAGTCATCAGTTTGACATATTGATGATATAAACAAACAAATATGGAGAGTGTCCCTGAGGATCCAGCCAAAATACACCACTTAGGGCAGAGGTCACAAAATTTTGACCTTCCAATTTTGCATTCAGAATGACAATTTTTGAAAGCTACATCAAGTTCATTTAAATTTGACATAACTAGGTGTTTCTGCTTTGTTACTTTAACTCATTTATAACAACTCTTTTGCTATCTTTGCAACCTGAACACATTTTACTGTTTTCATCATCTTCAAAAAAACTGCTGGATCTTTTTAATTGTTTCTTCACTTATACCTAGGCCTACTCCTTTCTTCTTTCCTAAAACTGGAAGAATGTCTTGCTCTTTCACTAATTTTCGGGTTAGTTTAACCAAACAATGAGAAACGTTACATTCATGAACTATTTTTTTCTCTTGATCATGAGTCAGGGAGCAAACTTGAAATTTTAAGTTTTTCCTATTAGATGTCACTGAACATTTAATTTTTAATTTCTTTATTAAGCTGAAATATTCAGTGTCAGATGATGCTGGTGGTAGGTTCTCTTCTTCTTTAGAAACAATGTCGGCATCTGTATTATTAAAGTACGACTCCAAGTATTTTCTAATTTTGTCTGAAATTTGCTCTACCTTATTTTCAATAGCTGATTTTCTTTTTCTGCTATTTAATTTTATTATTTTCGAAGCAGGAGATATGTCTAACTTAGAACAAGCAAAATCCAATATGCTAATAGCTTCCTTATTAGGAATATAAATGTCATTAACAAGGTTACGTGATTCTGGTTCTGGATTCCCAACAAATACTTTTGAATAACAATTTGGGCACAGGGAATTTCCAGGAATCATTACGTTTCACTTGGGAAGCTGTTTCACTCTCACATACCAAGGACAAATGTTCAAGTTTTATTTCCCTCAAACCTTTAGGAACAGGTATTTTATGAACTTTAGTGGATCACAGCAATTTTACCAAAAATGTGGTTGTACTTCAGAATATATTTCTCCTCATGATACTCATACACTGATCTTACTGAAGAACTTACTCGAAATTTAAACAAAGTTTGTCTAACATCATCAAAGTCATTGACATTTTCATTTTTCAAATTTTTTGAAACTGAACCGGAAACTGTTTTGTGACACCCTACACTTGCTACGTGTCCAACAGAGCACTGTTCATCCATGTTATTGCATTACAGTTAATCTCTGAAAATTAATTACAAATTACACACATAACAAAGCACATAACACATTCTACACTCCGTAAGTATGTACATCTACTCTTACAGAGGTTTCACAACAGACTGACTACAACAATGTCACACCCAGCAATAATGTACTTCTTTATTGACAATAAACCTAAATGTAAATGGACATTTTTATTACCATAGAACAAAAGCAAAAGCTCCTATTGCATTATTAAAAATAAATAAACTAAATGAATATTGGATGATAGTGTTAACTAAATATATGTCACAATTAAATTTTACTACAATGAAACAATAAACCTTTTAAATAGGCAACAGCCATAAGATTAATTGCAGAGTAATGTGAATTATTTCTTAATTTTCAAAAAACAATATCTTTGTTCACAGTCTGATACCAAAGTTGAAATTTTTACAGTACGTTGCAATCATATAGGTGTACAAACTGTGCAAAAATCATATTTTTATATTCAGTCCCACTTGAGATAACTAACCCCAAACTTTAAAAAAAATGAAAATTTTCAAATTTCAAAAAT
The DNA here is from genome assembly GCF_021461395.2 of Schistocerca americana. NCBI lineage: Eukaryota > Metazoa > Arthropoda > Insecta > Orthoptera > Acrididae > Schistocerca > Schistocerca americana. The sequence goes on from NC_060122.1 coordinate 692,109,484, forward strand.
TTATAAAAAATTAAGGAAACATTTGAAGGTGTTCTTGTTCTATATGAGGCTAGTAGTGTATGATATCTAGCTATAGGAAAAAATAGACTCTCATAAGTCACTACTTGTTTGTTATTTTTTGGGCCTAAAAAGTGGATTTTTGAAAATTTGGATACCGAACTTTGGAGGTCATTTTGACTGGTTATTTTTGAATTTAGGGTATTTTGTGTAATAGACAATGTTGTACAGGGCACTTCTCTAAAAACAATCATGCCAATTGCAATGTTCTAACTTAACCCAGTGCAGAGATATCAAATTTTCGCTAATGTCACCAGACTGAAAAATCATCCGGTGCCTACAAATAAAAATGGCCACCATCCAGTAAAGGTGCAAGATAAATAATTTTAATAAACTGTTTTGAACTTCTCAAATATAGAGCAATCACATAAATATAATATGACATTTAAATAAATATAAATAAAATATAGGGCAAATTAAAATATTTAAAAATGATCAAGCTACCACTACTGGACCACTTCATATAGACTGAGCCATTTATGCAATATCAGTTAGGGTTACAGTCAAAGAGTGTTGCAAGGTGATGCATCAACTTTGCTTGAATAATCAATAACCAGTTACATAAATGCTATCTCAAGTTCTACGACATTTTTAATGGTAGACAGACATATAAATGTCAACCCTAGTAGTCATGTAGTATTATACTAGCTCCTCATTTTTCTTAAAAAAAATGTTGAAGGACTTCACCACACTCACTCCAAACTAGAATCTTGAAACATATTTTTTGTAATTAAATTAGCAGCAACAATATCACTGGTAATTATGTTAACATCATAGTATTGTAACAAAAGAAGTCAAATATTTGAAGAAAATTTTACCTTGTAGGCATTTTGCTCCCCATGAGGATCTGACAAGTCAACAACCAATTTCCATGTCTCATACCATCCATGATGCTGAGCAAAGTTGTATGTGTCTTTTAATGACTGTTTTAGGTCGGTCCATAGTGGAGATGTAAAAAGATGATGCAAAGCTTCATGCACTCTAACTTCTTCACCATTACTGTCTGTGAGTTTAGCATTGAAGTATATGTAGCTACACCACAATGACATATACAGTGATAAACACAATGTGAACACTGTCAGCCGCCTGAGAAAATAGAAAAGAAAATTATTACCATGGTGGACACACACACACACACACACACAATTTTATTTCACTGTGGATGGAAATAAGTAAGAATACAAGAAAGCAATCAATAAGAGCTGATCACACAACAGCATTATCATGTATAAATTACTGAAAACGAATGAAATTAGGGCCTCGCATAAGAACATAAAATGATGTGCACACTGTTTAGGGTTTCTGACCAATATAACATGTCACTAGACATGAAAACATTCAGAGTGTTAACTGATGTAATTACAGTTATAGCTATCATGGTTAAAATATTATGATGGGCCAAAGCTAAGATTCAGCTTGTCATCTTGGAAAATCGGAATTTCTGCTGGTAACCTGTGTTTTATGTACACAATATTTCGATTACATAACTCGCCTCCTTCATCAGATGCTCCCCGAAGCTGAATCCAGTGTGTAACGGGTCCAGTATTTATGCCTATGTGGGACTACATGCTCAGTCATCAGTCTGCGCCACACAAGGCTCTCCATCCAACATATGTGCCAGTCATTAGCAGCAACGTAGCTGCTCAGACTGCTGTTTATTGTCAGTTAATAATTTTGTCATTTGACATATAATTCACAATGGAAATGGAGAAGTACGGACAAAAATTTCTCATGCTTAGATGTTCCTGTCCAGAGGAAGGCTGGTAGCACTTTTGATCATAGCACTTACCAAAAACCAATTCACACCAGTCTATATCTGTGAGCCAGTGGCTGCCACTATCCAGCCCAGAAGAATGGTGTGCTCAGAACTCTGGTTCATCGGGCACAAACTCTTTTGGTTCCAGACAACTTGATAATGGAGAAAGAACAACTGGAGTCTGTGTTCTACAGGAATGGATATTTTTCCAGAGATATTCAGGATGCTCTGCATCCTGCTTCTCTGGTAGAGGAGTCAGCAGCAGCACAAGAAGAAGGAAAGAAGGCTGCTTTTGCCATATACCAGACCAATATACGCCAAAATCAGCAGAATTCTTCTCAAATATAACCCCAAGAGTGTGTTCTGCTTACCAAATTAGATTGAAGCTCTGTCAGGGAGTGTAAAGGATGATCTCGGCCAACAGAAACTGGGCATTTCACATACCATGTCAATGGTGTATGTCAGATATCGGCCAAGCCACCAGAACCACTGACATCATGTATAAGGAGCACCAACAGCACACCAGACTCCAACTGGCTTCCAAGTCAGCTGTAGCAGAACACTGTTTAAATAAATCAACCCATGAACTACGATTATGTCAAGATTCCGATACAGATACCCAGAAACTGGGATAGTATTATTAAAGAATCGATCCAAATAAAGGTCACACAGTCTTACCAACCATGACATGAGATATCAACTCAGCTCTGCCTGGAATAAAGCAATTGTGACGAAGCAAGCTCGGATCTCTTAATTCCTCTCTCGTTTTGTCATCTGCCTCCTTAACTTCATTTTATTTTCATTTTTGCAAAAGTACCATTAATGTGCACGAGTATAATTTGTGTTTCCATAAAAGAGAAACATTGGCCCTCAGTCTTAAGGAATATAGCACCAGGTCTAATTCTCTGCTTAGTTTTGTGTATGTAATTAATTTCCCCATTTATTTTAACTATTCCTAGTTAATACCTTTTGCTACAGATCATTACAGGATGAAATCAGTAATTGTTTCGGACTTATATTCTACTGTTGACTTATAAAGAAATATAAATACTGTACTAATTATAAACATCTGGAAGAAGACCCACTAGGATTCTTAAAGTATTTATTTGGCTCTATTCAAAAACATTAGCAAAGCTAGCCCTTAAATAACTCCAAAATGATTACCAGGTTTGTCAAAAGTATTGTTTGTATAACTATATCTGTTAATTTCATTATGAATATAATAGAGGGAAACATTCCACGTGGGAAAAATATATATAAAACACAAAGACACCAACCACTTTTTTGAATGCCTGGAATCCTTACCCAATCTGTTATCCCCGGAAACCATCCTTGTAACCATTGATGCCACTTCCTTTAACACAAATATACTGCACATCCAGGGCCTCGCTGTGATGCAGTACTTCTTTTCACGCCAATCACCTGCTACCCTACCTAAAACCTCTTTCCTCATTACCTTAGCCAGCTTCATCTTAACCCACAACTTCTTCACTATTGAAGGCCAGACATACCAACAATTAAAGGGAACAGCCATGGGTACCAGGATGGCCCCCTCTTACGCCAACCTATTTATGGGTCGCTTAGAGAAAGCCTTCTTGGTTACCCAAGCCTGCCAACCCAAACTTTGGTACAGATTTATAGATGACATCTTCACGATCTGGACTCACAGTGAAGAAGAACTCCAGAATTTCCTCTCCAACCTCAACTCCTTTGGTTCCATCAGATTCACCAGGTCCTACTCCAAATCCCATGCCACTTTCCTCGATGTTAACCTCCATCTGTCCAATGGCCAGCTTCACATATCTGTCCACATCAAACCCACTAACAAGCAACAGTAACTCCATTATGACAGCTGCCACCCGTTCCATATCAAACGGTCCTTCCCTACAGCTTAGGTCTTCATGGCAAACGAATCTGCTCCAGTCCTGAATCCCTGAACCATTACACCAACAACCTGAAAACAGCTTTTGCATCCCGCAACTACCCTCCCTACCTGGTACAGAAGCAAATAGCTGGAGTCACTTCCTCATCTCCTCAAACCCAGAACCTCTCACAGAAGAACCCCAAAAGTGCCCCACTTGTGACAGGATACTTTCTGGAACTGGATCAGACTCTGAATGTGGCTCTCCAGCAGGGGTATGACTTCCTCAAATCCTGCCCTGAAATGAGATCCATCCTTCATGAAATCCTCCCCACTCCACCAAGAGTGTCTTTCCGCCGCCCACCTAACCTTCATAACCACTTGGTTCATCCCTATGAAATCCCCAAACCACCTTCCCTACCCTCTGGCTCCTACCCTTGTAACTGCCCCCAGTGTAAAACTTGTCCCGTGCACCCTCCCACCACCACCTACACCAGTCCTGTAACCCGGAAGGTGTACATGATCAAAGGTAGAGCCACGTGTGAAAGCACCCACGTGATTTACCAACTGACATGCATACACTGAAGCCTTCTATGTGTGAATGACCAGCAACAGACTGTCCATTCGCATGAACGGACACAGGCAGACAGTGTTTGTTGGTAATGAGGATTGCCCTGTGGCTAAACATGCCTTGGTGCACGGCCAGCACATCTTGGAACAGTGTTACACCGTCTGGGTTATCTGGATACTTCCCACTGACACCAACCTATCCGAACTCCGGAGATGGGAACTTGCCCTTCAATATATTCTCCCTTCCCGTTGCCTACCAGGCCTCAACTTCCACTCACCTGTCATTCAACAACATCTTTGCCTCTGTATTTCCGCCTTGACTGACATCTCTGCCCAACCTCTTTGCATTTACATATGTCTGCCTGTGTCTGTATATGTGCGGATGGGTGTGTGTGCGCGCGCGCGCAAGTGTACACGTGTCCTTTTTTTCCCCTTAGGTAAGTCTTTCCGCTCCCAGGATTGGAATGACTCCTTACCCTCTCCCTTAAAACCCACATCCTTTCGTCTTTTCCTCTCCTTTCCTCTTTCCTGATGAAGCAACCACAGGTTGCAAAAGCTTGAGTATTTGCGTGTGTGTTTGTGTGTTTTTCATTTTATTGTGTCTAGCAACATACCAGTGCTTTCTCATTTGGTAAGTTAAACCACCTTTGATTTCTATATACGTTAATTTCATTATTTCAACAAATAATTCGGCCTAACCTTTATGGTAGAAGCAACCGGTAAAAAGGAATTTTTTGATGTACCTAGTTAATTGAATGAGTTATGTCTTAATTGTAATTTCTGTAACTTAAAACATTGGACATTGTATAGTTTCAGTGCCTATTACTGTGAGGATATATAAAGGACCGATTTTTGGTCCCGAGTCAGTCAATCTACGGCCGATTTTCAGACGTGAAACATGTACTGGTTAGATTAACAACGATGCATCAGCTAAACAGTGGGGTAAGTGTGACACAAATACGCCGTGTGTTAGAACAATTAATGACAATGTCTGTTTAATTTATTTGAAAAATACATAACACATTATTCTGCAAGAAATGTGAATGTATTATTCAGCAAGAATTATGAACTGCGTGGTTAGGTTTTTACTGTTTATAGATGTTCAACATCAAAGTATTGTAGCAGTATGCTGATGTTGCCTGCAACCTATTAATGAGGTTTATCGACATTTACCAATAGTGAACTGGCCATATAATTGTGCAATATTGGGGGATTGTGAACAGTGAATATAAAGAACTGTGAAACACAATTATGCAACTCTCAGCTACATTATTTACAGTAGTCGGTGTTTAACTCTCTCCCTCCCCCCCCCCCCCCCCCCCCATTTTTCAGTGAGTATAACAATGTAGCAGGTCAACAGTGAGGACTATCAACGAAGAAATAAAGCAGGCGAATGTCACACGGTCTATCTCCTAATGACGCAACATCCAAACACTGAGCAAATAACTTTGGAAATTGTGACAGACCACATTATCCACCAAAACCAACACAGAATGCAGAGATGGTGGTACTTCAGGTAGCAAAACAAGTACCTAAGGATGGTCATTTCAAGAACGCATGGCAATTTGAACAACAGCACCTAGAAAACAATCCAATAGTCACTCCAAGTGGTTGTGGACCTCAGATGAGCACCTGATGCAATCAACTACAGTAATAGAACACTATAGTGCACAGCACTGCTTAAATGACGGCAATCAGAAGACTGAACTCCGTGTACAACTTGGAAGTGGTACGGAACGTCAGATGGCAAAATTACAACAGCCAAAGAGAATGTGCACAACAGTCAGAAAAGCAACAGCTAGGAAATAATATAGTTGCTGCTACTGGCTGGCGAGTAATTCAGACTGGCGGGACGTGGACCAATGACGGAGTGCCTAGCCCCACATAGGCATAAATACTGGAACTGTTCCACAACGGATTCAGCCTTACGGAGGACTTGATGAAGACTGCGAGTTATGCTATTGAAATATTGTGCTAGAAGAACATGGATTACTGGCAGAAAACCCAATTTTTCAAGATGGCAACACCTCACCGGGAAAGCCTGAAAATCTACATCAGCAAAGCCAACTTGTTTCACCAAGTTTATGAATAGCTTAAGACACAATGATGAACAAAGAAATATTCCTTTTTCGTTAAAAACTTTTGCTGGCGCACACAACAACAACTCACAAAAGTAATCAGATGAACACAAGAGGTATGCTAGAAGACAAAAACAATTACACCTTTTTATGTATTACATGAGGGACCTTTAATCTACACAGTCATTGCAACTTCAGCACTTTGGACATTGTGAACAAGACTGTGCACACAACCTGCATAGAAAAGCGGCAGTCAGAATGCTCTGACTACATATGCAAGTCAGCACAGGTTTTTTGAGTAAAAATTCAGAAAGGTTCTGCTAGGTAGTAATTATGAAAGGAAGATGTTAAGGAGTAGTCTAGGGTTACTAGTATTCTAAACTTCATTGAATGGTTCAGCTCCTCATATGAAATGTTGCATCTTAATTGCTAGGTGTGCAGTGTGCACTGCATTGTGTGTACGATTACTGTAATTTTAACATATCTAAAAATGGACATGATTTATGTAGTAAGAATTTTGACTACCCAGTTCTTACGACATCCAGATAGATAGATAGACAGACAGATAGATAGAGATAGAGAGAGAGGCGGGGGGAGGGGGGCGGGGTGTTCGTAGAATGGATCATTATGACAGGAAATACAACTGAAGCACATAATGAATTATGATACTTGAATAGTTCTGTAAATGATGACACCATGCACCTAGCATATATTAAAAGAATAACCACAATGACAACATATAGACTTAAATTCCATAGAGAATTTTATTTTTTTACAGTCGTTCTCCTCCTTTTCGTCCTCTTTGCACTGATCTGCCACGACTGTGGCCCATAGTCTTGATCATACCAAAGCATTATCACAGCTGCACTCGTCTGGACATGCACAGCAAGAAACTGCCAACAGTTTGTCAATCGCCTAAGATTCTTCTGCATCGCTCAAACAGCATTTTGATCAGGTGCTCATGGACCAGAAGGAATCTTTTATTGTTAAAGCCATCACTACCCAAGTCAGTAAAAATTTTTACCAATGCCAGAGGCAAATGCAGTTGTTGTAAAGCATTTCGTACAAGGATGGCTTGTAGGCTTTACACTACACCTTCACATAACCACAGATCAACAAGAAATGTTCAAATCTATGATCACACAGAACTTTGATACTGCTACTGCAAACAAAATATTTTGAGACCTATAGCCTACAACATAGCCGCATATGACACTGCAGAGCAATTCACCAGTTCACCACTGTGCTCAAGGGGCACAGAACACAGGGTCAAAGAGTTGCTCATTGATTCTGCAGGAACTGCACACATATTTAAGATAAAAGTATTATAATTTATCTGTAAGAAAAGGAAAGCATCAGCAATAGATATAGAGCAGAACAGTTATCCCACTGCCTTTCCTGTAGAAAAGGAGTGGTTGATAAACTTTCCATAAAATTAACAGATGGTTCCTAAGGTGAAAAAAATATTCTAACTCCTCTCTGATTTAAGAAAAATAATGTTTCACAGTTACCTGCAAAGAGACCTCCTCTTGTGTGTCCTCCTCCATTGTTTGGATTTATTATCAAATGCTGATGCTGATAAAAAAGTCATTGTAGTAAGCCATGTGGAATCATCTGAAAAGTATGTTCGGAAAGGATATACTGCAAAGGCTGCGGCTAGTGCCCACCATATTGTTCCTTTCTGTCGCCCAATATTACCCACAGCCCAAACACCTGTCAGTGAATATACACCAAAATATTGAGAATGTAATGGTGAAAAACTGAGAACAAAAAATACACAATAAAATGACACAAAAATGATAGTGTACAAGTGGGAAGACAGATGGCATCCTTACAAGCCAATGAAGATGAAAAAGAACATAAAGAACAAAATAAAATGACATCATCTTAACAAAATGACAATTATATGAAAGGTCGTCTGATATGAATTGTCCTGTGCTATTATGTCCAATAACATAGTTGCCAACCTTCAGAAGAGGCGGTTATTACCGTAATCACATGGCAAATACGGAGGGGACCAAAGGAGCCATCCCCCCAGAACATTTTGTAATTAAGAAGCCTGATTTAGACCTTCAGGCACTACATTTCACTCACATTCTGATCCTAAATAAAGAAGATTTTCCAGGAAAAAGAATTGCAAATGAAAAGATCAGGTTCAATGGAAAAGGCTAAAAATTTGTTTAGTTAACATCAAGAGTGCTGTAGAAACAGTTTAGTAACTTTCAAATACTACAGAATCAATACACATACACATATATATCAACTAAAAAGATGAATAAAATCACTGAACACACATAATGCACAAAATAACTGAAAATATCATCAGTCTATAATAACTTACGTCCGAAAAAAATTTTAAAAGCTTTAAGGAGACGGCCGTTACTATAATAGCATCAGTGTGGAGTGTAACACTAAGTACGGATGAACAGAGGAACTGCACGTCTTGTCACTTCACGTGTTAAGAAAAACTGCAACACCTTACAGACAAATGCCTTGAACCTTGTGACGTCACTTTATACGAAAGCAGTTTCATTCCTATCCTTTCAGTTGATATGAACAGAACGAAAAATTTTTGGCGTCACTCAGCATAACCACCTTAGTATGTTGTGGCGATGAAATCGTTTGTTGACACATTTACTATATACTCAGGAAGGAAACCATTACCATCTGTTAACACACTTTACTAGCAAATGATTAGTAATAGGTGAACAGTAACCATCCTGATTTTTTTTTTTTGTAACATCAAATTGTAAAATATCTATTTCTGTAATCTTTTAGTAACTTCCCTAACTCCATAATTAAGGTGACAAAACTGTAACAACTTGGACATCCGTAATAGTTGGCAGCCATGCTACAAGCATGCAACAACACTGTGCCTCCTGGAGAAATCTGACTAAAGTCTACCAGTACTCTAACAGAGAGTGTACAACATGGAACACACAAACAGGAAAACCTGAGACAGCATTTGATAGTGAAAAAACCTCCCAACACTATCTTTAAGGCTTAATATGGGAAACAAAGAGAACATGAATGCATCATACAAGTGTGACCTTTATCACAATTTATTGGACTGAAATTTGAAATTGTGTCATACAATACCTGTGTGTGTGTGTGTGTGTGTGTGTGTGTGTGTGTGTGTGTGTGTGTGTGTGTGTGTTTTCTGGAGAATAACAAGTATTTAAATCCACTATCTATGTTTCACTTTTTGTTTATGTGCCCACCTATTACTTACTGCCACAACTACACACCGAGCAGTTGTCTTTACTCATTCTACTGTTTGTATTCTACTAAGAATTTTTTAGTAGAAAATGTACAATATTCTCATTTTCAAGAAGGGTGACAAAACAGTTAACATAACTTTAAGGCTACATCACTGATGTCATTCTAATCCAGAATTATGCCACATCACATACATTACAGCATTTTGGAAATTTTAAGAGTTCGTTTAAAAGTAAGGTTTATTATTTATTTGATAGTTCATTTCCTATGATGAAATATGCTATCAGGCAAGTGTCAAAAGAGTATTTCACTTGTTTACAATTACTAAATGTCTTGTGGTAGCGTTCTCGCTTCCCACACATGGGATCCCGGGTTCGTTTCCCAGCGGGGTCAGGGATTTTTTCCCTGCCTCGAGATGACTGGGTGTTGTGTCACACTCATCATCATCATTCATCCCCCTTACGGTCAGAGGAAGGCAATGGCAAACCACCTCTGCTAGGACCTTGGCCAGTATGGCGGTGCGGGTCTCCCGCATCGTCCCCTATGCTCCTCGGAATATGTGACATCATCATCATCATCATCATCATCATCATCATCATCATGTCACATAATTACAATGAATTAGCCAATGGAAGTTTACTACAGATGCCATACGTGAGCCAGATCACATTAGAACTTAATTCGGAATGGCAATAAAGCCACAAAAGCTGAGGTACAGAATATTAAACGTACTGCAGCTAGTCTGGACTTTTCTTTTTCACTACTGGGGAAAATCAGTGACATGTTATTGAAAATTTTGAGGAGTATGTAGCTGGAGTTATTCAAGGAAAGTAACTACTCAGAAATAAAGGTGTATTCATAGTAGCAGGTAATTTATTTTAAAAGTAAATTGGCGCTTTTGGTATCAGTAGCAGTGGACACAAAACTATTTAATTATTTTGAATTTCCTACTTATTATACTGGGTAGGCGCAGTGATTAAACACTAGAGTTATTCACAAGGTACATGGTTCAGAACTGTGTGCAATATCCCGATTTAATGGTTCTGTTGTTTTGCTAAATCACTCACACCAAATGCTTTGATGTTTCTTTAAATGATCTCAAAAGTGTTACCATAATGTGAAGACTTGCTACACCATACTACCTTCTTTTGTTCACTTTTTCCCTTTGCCTCCCTTTCTTTCAGTCATGACATTTTTTATTCTAATGTAGGAGTGAGTAGGAGACAGGGGCTGGTAGAAATGAAGACATGTGTGTGAACTATTTTCATTTCAAAACAATATACAATCCACTGCACTGGCAGATTCATTCTACTCTTGTGTTCATAATTAATTGCACACAAATATATGTATAGTTTGTAAAACGTTAGGTACCTAGCAGTATCAAACAATGGAAAATCCAGAATAGAATGTGAAACCACACTGCCACAGTGTGTACGTCTTGTTTGTGTGTGTCTTCTATTGTTGACGAATGCCTCAATGGCCGAAAGCTTTATATGTGACAGTCTTTTTGTCATATCTATCTGTGACTCGGCATCCCCACTATATGGTGAGTAGTAACTTTCCTTTTCATAATATTGTGCGTAGTAGTATGTATGACTGATCAAGAGTCTTAATCAAGAATAAATTTTGGAATAAGTAAATAAAAATAATTAAATAAGTTTACAGCCTAATTATTTCTTCGTAAAAGTGTACCTACAGTGTTCCACAGTTTTTCCAATGCATGTTGCTGTTGCATAATGAATGACGCAACTGAATATGACAAATCATGAGTCACATGTGGGTTTGCAGCAATTCAAACTGGGCTATTATGTTCCAACCATGGAAATCTTCACAAATTTGGAAAAAATAATTATCTATTTGTGACAACCAGAATTACAAGATTGGGTGATTTTCATTGCCTACCACATACTGCCACCTGACTGGTTACGAACACCAATAACAAATTGCCATTAGAATCACTCAACAGAAGAGCCATGGTGTATTGTAAGTGCACTTTAGCCTATTTTTTCACCTAGTCTAAATCTTTCTCATCAACATCTACATCTATATTCTGCTAACCACTGTGAGGAGTATAGCAGAGCATACATCCTGTTGTACCAGTTATTAGGGTTTCTTCCTGTTCCATTAATATATGGAATGCAAGAAGAATGATTGTCTGAATGCCTCTGCGCGTGCAGTAATTATTTTAATCTTATCCTCACAATCCCTGTGCGAGTGATATCTAGGGGGTTGTAGTATACCCCTACGGTAATCATTTAACACCAGTCCTTGGAATTTCATTAATAGACTTTCTCGGGATAGTTTACGTCTCTCTTCAAAGAGTCTGCCATTTCAGTTCCTTCAGTATCTCTGTGACACTCTCCCATGGATTAAAGAAACCTGTGACCATTCGTGCTGCCCCTCTCTGTACACGTTCAATATCCCCTGATAGTCCTATCTGGTACTGGTCCCACACACTTGAGTGATATTCTAGGATGGGTCACACAAATGATTCATAAGCAATCTCTTTTGCAGACTGACTGCAGTTCCCCAGTACTCTACCAATAAACTGAAGTCTACCACCTGCTTTACCCATGACTGAACCTACGTGATCAATCCATTTCATATTTCTACAAAGTGTTACAACCAGGTACATGTACGAGTTGCCCTAGTGCACTGTCTACAACAACCTGTGTTGTAACACATAGCTTTTGGTAAAGCGAGTGTTATTGAACATCTAGATATACAACAAAAGATCTAAACAGTGAAATGATTTATTATTAGCTTGTTTGTTTAGAATTGTGAATTGTCTCAAAGTTAAGTTGGTTATTGTTTGTGCTTATACAATGGGAAGGATAGTTACTGCAGTCCCCAAAGTACAACAACAATGGCAATTTTGCTGTGCACTGTCATATCCGCTTACTTGGCAGTTTTTCTGTGCTATGATAATACAGCTCTAAGAAGTGGTGCAGGCAACTGAATAAAGGAGCCTCTAAGAAAATGGTGCTAACATCACAGAGGACATATGACAATCATTGCTTTCTATCTGTCAGATTGTTACAAAACTGTTATTAGTACTGTCAGGCTGTGTTTATGGAACATCCTATTGAATGCATGAACATTCTTCGTAAATGTGATGGTCCGTTACACATCAATTGTAGCAGAAGACACAATTTAACTTTTGTCAGAGGAAATATACATTCTAGTAAACAGAAGAAAGTCAGAATTTATAAAAGCTTCAAGATTCCAGCACAAGAATGGCTGCAGCAGTGAAGAAGTACACGTTAAAAAAAGCTATTTGTTGTGAGTGCCACGACATTTAACAGTGCCGCCACGACAGTACGCGCAAACGGCGATAGAGGCGCTCCGCAACTCGGCTGAGCACGGGAGCGCCACCTAGCTACGAACAGCGCCGGCCACATGTCACGGCACGGCAGTTGAATAAGAGATACTGAGTTGTTATCATGTAACGAGCTATTGTTTCTAAGTGAGTGTGTTTGAATATCCACGCAATTATTGGTGTTTACAGGTTATAACACTTTTTGGCGACGAGGTCGGATATTTTCACTGCGTTGTGGATTTGTGTGTTCGTGACGGGGCAGACATAGAAGAGCTTATGCAAGCGCTCACTGAACAACAAACACAGCTGACGGCTGCTATTCAGGCGCTGTCGACGTCACTTACTCATTGTCTGTCTTCCTCTTCTCCGTCTCCATTCCCTCCTTACGACGAGGCCGCTGAAGACTGGGAGGATTATGAGAAGCGTTTGCGGCAACACTTCTTGGCTTTCGGCGTTGTCGACGCTGCTATGTGAAGTCGTTATTTCTATCCCACGGATCTACCAGCTGCTATCTCAGATAGCCCCTCTGCGGGAGCCTGCCTCTCTGTCCGTCCAAGAAATGTGTGACTTATTGTCTAACTATTACCGAAAAAACACCTACGTTGTTGCCGCCCGCGTGGCGTTCTACCGGTGTCGTAAACAGCCCCATCAATCTTACCGGGCTTGGGTGGCGGAACTACACGGTCTGAGTAGGAAATGTCAGTTTGTCACGGACACTCATCATGAGTCTTTATGCTAATTCAATGGTTAGGTATGCTATTCTACGGCTTGCTCCTGATAAAGAAGTTCGGCAACGTGCCCCACAACTGCCAAATCCGTCGCTGTCGGAAGTTCTAAGCATCGCTCAATCCTTTGAAGTGTCTCACGCTGCTGGCGCACAAATAGACGTGTGGTGTGATGTAGGCGCTGTACAGTCAACTTTCGACACGGACAATTTGCCTGTTTCACAGGAGAACGAAGATGTGGCGGCGGTTCACTCGCGTAAACAACGTCGTGTTGGGCCGCAACGCTCACAGCGTAAAGAGCAACCACAGAAGCAGGTTCGTTGGGCACTTCCTTCTTGTCCACGTTGTTTCGTACAGCATGACAGGGCCGCGTGTCCAAAACGTTGGGCCACATTGCTTCTGTGTGTCAGTCCCCTAAAGTTCCTGTCGACGAGGACGAGGCATCGGACATGGATGTTAACTGTGTGCTTTCTCAAACAAATAAGTTGATTGTTACTGTTCGTGTTCTGGAAAAAGACATTCGCATGCAAGTGGACACTGGCTCTGCAGTAACTCATTAATTCTCGCACGTATTTGGAGTTGGGCTCCCCTCCCTTGTCTCCAGTTACGCGAAATCTGAGAACTTATAATAAACAGAAAATTCCTATCATTGGCCAGTTTGATGCTTCCACTGCCTACAAGTCTGTTGTTAGGCCCCTCACGTTTTATGTGGTGGATTATGCGGGCACTGAAAACCTGTTCGGTTATGATGCTTTCCAGTTGTTCGGGTTCTCCATTGATGATGACGTGCACCTCATATCTGAGGATATTCCGTATCAATAGCTGGATGGACTGTGTTCTGAATTTTCGTCCGTGTTCTCTGCTGGTCTGGGTCGTGCCAAGGATTTTGAAGCCCACATTACTCTTAAACCTACAGCTCGCCCTAAGTTTTTCCGGGCACGCCCTGTTCCGGTGGCGTTGCGTGCACCTGTCAAGGCTGAGATAGACAGGTTAACAGCTTCGGGGATTCTCCTTCCTGTTACCCCCAGCGAATGGACATCGCCAATCGTGGTGGTTTCTAAACCAAATGGGAGTCTGTGATTGTGTGGTGATTTTAAAGCCACTGTCAACGCTTAGAGCCTCATTGACACTTATCCTCTTCCCCGTCCTGAGGAGTTATTTACCAAGCTCGCTGGGGGGCCAGTTCTTTTCCAAACTTGACTTATCGGAGGCGTACCATCACTTGCCGTTGGATGCTTCTTCCAAGGAATTTCTCGTCATCAACACACCTTGTGGGTTGTATCAGTACCAGCGGTTACCATTTGGCATCCTAGCGCGCCGGCCATTTTTCAGCGGTTTTTGGAACAGCTCACGGCTTCCGTTCCCGGCTGCATAAACTATTTGGATGACATTGTTGTCACAGGGGCCTCCACTGAGGAGCACCTTCGCAATTTGCGTTCACTGTTTCGGGTTTTGCATTCGGCTGGGTTGAGGTGCAATCTGGACAAGCCACAGTTCTTCCAACCCTCCATTGTGTATCTTGGTTTCCACTTGTCCCGTGAGGGTATACGTCCTCTACGTCAGCACGTTGCGGCCATTAACGCTCTACCCCGGCCGTCTACGGTCAAAGAACTTCAGGCGTTTCTAGGCAAGATTGCTTATTATCACAAATTCATTCCATCCGCGGCGGCGGTAGCTCATCCTCTGCATCAGCTGTTACGCAAAAACGTCCCTTTCTGTTGGTCCGACAAGTGTGAGCCGGCTTTTGTCCGCCTGAAGGCTCAATTGCAGTCGGCGCCTTGTCTTGCCACATTCCGTCCGGGTCAGCACTTGGTTCTGGCGACTGACGCGTCACAGTATGGCCTAGGGGCTGTTCTCGCCCATCGGTATGAGGATGGGTCGAAACGACCCATCGCCTATGCTTCCAAGACCCTCAACGATGCGCAACGGCGTTACTCGCCAATCGAAAAGGAGGCGCTCGCTATCTTTTATGCTCTAAAAAAGTTCAGCGTTTTTTTTGTATGGTTCTATATTTCACCTCATCACTGACCACAAGCCGCTAGTCTCTCTGTTCAGCCCATCGGCGTCGCTTCCGGATAAGGCAGCTCACTGCCTCCAACGTTTGGCCTTATACTTGTCTCGTTTTCACTATGAGATTCACTATCGCCCCACGGCCCAGCACACCAACTCTGACTCATTGTCGCGATTGCCGATGGGCCCCGACCCGGTTTTTGATCATGATGAACTACTCTGCTTCCACATTGACGAGGAAGAACGTCGTGCGGTCGAGGGTTTTCCACTTACAGGTTCGCAGGCCGCGTCGGCTACTGCGCGGGACCCGGTCCTGCGTCAGGTGATCGGTTTTGTTCAACGGGGTTGGCCGGACAGGACCAAGGGCCGGGCATCGGATCCCCTTCGCAACTACCATGCCTTGCGCCTTCGTCTGTGCGTGATGGTGGTGTTCTTCTGGCCACGGATGGCGCATCTCCACGGGTCGTGGTGCC
The DNA here is from genome assembly GCF_021461395.2 of Schistocerca americana. Taxonomy (NCBI): domain Eukaryota; kingdom Metazoa; phylum Arthropoda; class Insecta; order Orthoptera; family Acrididae; genus Schistocerca; species Schistocerca americana. The sequence goes on from NC_060122.1 coordinate 692,125,552, forward strand.
AGCCTCTCTTCGCAAAGATGTCCTCAACCTGTTGCATGAAGGCCATTGGGGTATATCTCGGACTAAGTCCCTGGCCCGCAGGCACGTTTATTGGCCCGGTATTGATTCGGACATCGCCCACATGGTTGCTGCGTGTGGTCTGTGTGCTCAACATCTGGCTGCACCTCGTACAATGCCCTCTCTGTGGCCTGATCCGGCGCAGCCATAGGAACGGGTGCATGCTGACTTTGCCGGCCCCTTCCTCGGTACTTATTGGCTACTGTTGATTGACGCCTTCTCAAAGTTTCCGTTTGTTGTTCGATGTCTGTCGCCCACAACTGCGGTGACGACGCTGGCTTTGTCCAAAATCTTTGCGCTAGAAGGTCTTCCATCCACGATCGTCACGGACAATGGCCCTCAGTTCTCTTCACATGCCTTCCGTGATTTTTGTACTGGACAATGGATTCATCATGTTACAGCACCGCCCTTCCATCCGCAATCGAATGGAGAGGTCGAGCGCCTTGTCCGCACTTTCAAAAGCCAGATGAAAAAATTCCTTAGTGACTTTTCCACAGATGACGATCTGCTGCAATTTCTGAGTTCTTATCGCTTCACGCCCCTGGGTGATCGCAGCCCTGCTGAACTCTTGCATGGCCGCCAACCGCGCACTCTACTGCACCTGCTTCACCCTGCCAAGCCTTGTGCTGTGTCCCCTAGTGCGGGAAAATACTCGGTGGGCACCAGCATGTGGGCACGAGGGTATGGATCTCACCCTCAATGGATTCCAGGGGTGGTCAAGGCTCTTCGTGGCTGCCGGCTTTGTGAAATACGTACGGACGACGGCATGGTTGTTCGCCACTACGACCAGATGCGCCCACGAGTGGTGGCCACGCCGGTGCCACCGCCCCTTCCTTCGCCTCCACCAGCCCGAGAAGCCAGTCCTGTCGCTGCTGCTGATCTACCGTACATGTTGATGCAGCCGACGTCACTACCGCTTCCGAGTACGCCGGAACCGGCCCCAGTCGCGACGCGCCTTCTCCGGGACCCATCTCGCTGGAGCACACCCCCAGGTCCATGACACCTATAGATGCTGCTCCGGAGTTTTCACCCATCATCTCGTCCAGGAGGCAAGTTCCACGCACGAGCTTCCGTCCTGGACATTTTTGACCATACTCTCGTGTCTCTCCGCGGGATCTTCTCGGGGCCTCACCAGAGGCCATGGATGTCTCCGCACTGTCCATGTCTCCAAGGAAGTGAGTGGGTTTCCCCCCCCCCCCCCCCCTTCCAAGGGGGGAAAAGTGATGTGACAGTGCCACGACATTGAACAGTGCCGCCACGACAGTACGCGCAAACGGCGATAGAGGTGCTCTGCAACTCGGCTGAGTGCGGGAGCGCCACCTAGCTACGAACGGCGCCGGCCGCATGTCACAGCACGGCAGTCAAATAAGAGATACTGAGTTGTTATCATGTAACGAGCTATTGTTTCTAAGTGAGTGTGTTTGAATATCCACGCAATTATTGGTGATTACAGGTTATAACACTATTTGATTGTCTGAGTAGTATTTCTAGAAGCAGCAGTTCACAACTTGAGAGCAATTAATTTCACAATCTGAACCGTCTGCAGCTCTTGGTCTAGTGGCTTGTGTTGCTGCTTCTGGATCACAGGGTCCCAGGTTCAATTCCCAGATGGGTTTGGGATTTTCTCTGCCCGGGGACTGGGTCTTCTCCTCCTCCTCCTCCTCGTCATCGTCATTCGTGACAGTGGCTCAACTGGACTGAGTAAAAAATTGACTGGGTAAAAATTGTGACTTTGTATGAGCACTGACGACCACACAGTTGAGCACCCAACAAACCAATCATCATCATCATCATCACAATCTGAACCTATACACAGCATTTCAGACATAAGAACACTTCACATTCAGAAACTGAAGAAACACAAAAATACAGCACTTGCAACTGTCTTTTCAAAATAGATTAGTAACAGACGAAAATCTAAATTGGAGCAAATAGCTGCAATGTGCAAGAAGGCATCAGCATTTTTCTGCGCCCTAACAAAATATAAAAAGCTCTTTCTTCTTGACCTGAAATAAAGATAATTGCAGAAATGCTTATACTGCCAGTAATTGATTACAGTTATGTTATCCTGCAACGTCTTTCTCAGGAAAACTCATGGCACCTGGAATTGGTTATGAACGCCTGTGTTTGAGATATCAGCACTGTTCAAAGTTAACTACCACATGCACAGCTATATTGACTGCATGAAGACAGGCACATAGATTTCCATACACTCTGAGTCCTCTATTGTCTTATAACATATAGTGTTGCTCTTGTCTCTCCTTGACCTTAATGGTTTTGTCTGATCAACATAGTAGAAACAGTTGTTCCCATCAATGCAAATTCCTTTCTGTCCCACTCAAACACTCAGCCATTGTCTTGAAGTCCTTTCCAGTAACAGGAACTAGAATCCATCATCACTTCAGCGAACTGAATAACATCTCTAGTTTCTTAAGACAGTTAACGGCATATCTACTGAATCAACAGTAATGTCTAACTTTGTCCCTGCACATACTCGTTGCCCCATTACACTCTCCTTTCTAACTAGATCTTCCCGATTTCCTAGCTCTCTTACCTGGTGCAGTCTTCTTCAATTTACCCCCTCAGAAATTGCTGTATCAGCAAATATGAATTTTCTAAACTTTTAAATACTTTTTCTATGTGCCATTATTACCACCATCATTATAGTGGTGCATGTTGGAAGATTAACGATTTCAATTTTAAGGAGATGGGTTGTCTCAAGACCTTCGCTCCACACCTTACCGTGCTTAATTGCACAGCCATTACCGAATTCTGTGCTCCAGAAATGTCACTATGTTATTGTGTCTGGTTGGTAGCTGATAATTGCAGTGGTCAGGGGTAAGCTGTGTCAGATGGCACTGACTCGCTCTCCTGATGGGAGAGATACCTGTTGCATCGAGTTGTTTGTGTAAGTTGAGCACAAGCATAAAGAACTAGTGAGCGAGGAAGACCTATGAACACAGATCTGCAGAAATAATCTTCAATGAAATGATAGTAAGAACTGTCTCTCAGGAAAAATTTCTCGCTAATTCAAAGCATAAGGACCGCTTAGGATCAATTTAATGGACAAATTGGCCAAAGCAGGTATAGCTTCCAAACAAGTTATGGACAATGCTGATATCCAGATTATCAACACTGCAAGATCTATGACCCCTACACATTCAACTATCATAGTTGTAGGCCTTTTTATCATTCTCAAAGGCCTCAATCAACAAAGTAATGTACACTGTCTGGTCACATTAATGTGACTGTCAGACACCTGATAACCTTTTGCAGCACAGGCCAGTGCAAGATGTGCTGGAAGAGAGAGTCAATGAGGTTTTAGAAGGTACTGACAATGATATAGAGCCAGGCTGACGCCAGTGGCAAGGCCAGCTGCGCTGTGTTTCTCAGTTAGGACACATGTTGTGAACAGCCCAATTGAGGTCATCCCACAGACTCTTGGTTGGGTTTAAATACGGGGAGTTTGGTGGCCAGGAAAACTCATCCTGATGCTTTTCGAACCACATACATAAACTGTGAGCTATTTGACATGTTGTGTTGTCCTGCTGGTAGATATCATGCGGTGGAAAAACAAACAGCATGGTCCCCAAGGATAGATGCATACCTGTGTTGATCCACTGTGCTTTCCAGTACGGTTAGATCACCCACGGAATGACATGAAAACATTTCACAGACAATAATGCCCCAATGATTGTTGCAGGGTGTTCACTTTCAGACATTTCATGCCCTACACGCCAATGGCCATCTGTCCAATTGAGCATAAAACGTGATTCATCTGAGAATACAACCTGCCGCCACTCAGTGGACATCCACTTGGCATGCTAATTCCAGCCTTTTCTGCTGATGAAAAGCTGTCAGCATCAGTGCTTGAACCAGGTGCTTGATGCAGAGGCCCGTACAAAGCAATGTTAGCTGAACTGTCATTAAGGAGACACTGTTGGTAGTCCTTTGGTTCATCTGAGCAACATTTGAATGTCTATTAAGCCGTACACATCTCCGCAACTGCCGTTCGTCTGTCATCTATGACAGTGGTGCACCACAGTTGCTTCAGTGCCAATTCTGGATAGCGCCATTGTTCCATGCACAGTATGCATCAAACGTGGCAGCACACGGGAATTGGCCAGCCTGCTTGAGAGAATATCTTGTTTTTGAATGCAGTCACTGGCTGTGACACTACTCTGCTGTTTACAATCCGGGTGAAGTGAAATGTATCACTACATTGAAGAAAAACCCTGAATTGTAATAGGTATATTTAAAGGTATGGAAGCAGACAAGGAAGCCATAGTGGAGAGTGGTAAACGATCCCTCATCAAAGTGTGTCGTGGTGTAAGTGGAGAGTCTCTAAACCACCTCAGATACAGAAGCTACATCAAATAGACATTCAAAATAGCACCAACATTGCTTCTCTGCCACCAACTGAGGATGCGGCTTGCCAGCATATTCTCTCAGTGTACCACTATGTAGAACAGGGAGGAGGGGAGATCAGTGTTTAATGTCCCATCAACAATGAGGTCATTAGAGACGGAGCACAAGCTCAGATTAGGAAAAGATGGGGAAGGAAATCAGTTATGCCTTTTATCAAAGGAACCTCCGAGCAGTTGCCTGAAGTGATTTCCTTAAATGACTGAAAACCTAAGTCACAAACGCAGGATGTGGGTTTGAACAGTCGTTCTCCCAAATGTGAGTCCAGTGTACCAGGTACAACAGTGGCTGGGCAGAAGTAAAAGTCTCCGGAATGGTGTAGGATGATGTTTAAGGATTGCTGGATTCCAGTCACTATACTTCAGCTGCCAGCACCCAGTGTTATTCTGACCCATATTGCAGGTAAATGCAAAACAGGGTGTCGTGGCTGCTCCTGTAGCTTCCAAACAACAGGCCTCCACTGCTTGAACTTCTGCATCAAATGCAATACGGTTTGTGAGAATGTCAGGCACCTCAATTCACAACACTTAACATATCCCATACTGGAAGTAGAGAAGAAACAGGAGACTGAAATGAGGATGGTTATAGCCAAAGGCAAGCTGTGTTTCACATTATTATTGTTATAATTTCCTGTTGTGAAATCTCATGACCTCATAATTGTAAGAAGCACTACACTTTGATTTCAACTCTAATGTATTATAACTATTTATAATTTTAGTAGGTAAAGAATTATTTTCCTACTTTGAGGTATGAACTGAAATTAACCCATTTTTAGCACTAACATCTATGTAATTTGTTTAAAGTGATTATATTAACAATATAAAGATGATTATTATTATTACCAAATGCCAAATAAAGAAATATTATTATGTCTTTACATAAGTTATTTGAACACCTTGTAACTGAAGGTGTGACTGAAGCTTTTATATTGCTCTTTAAATGAACATCATAGCATACTGAGGGATGTGAAGTTCGGTTTGGGGGTGGCACGCAAAATTATGCTAACTTCAACATGTGCTACATGTCGTATGGTTGGTCTGATGAAAATGGTCACTATACCTAGTTTGTGGGAAATTTTATCCTCTTTATCTTCATAATCAACTCGGCCAAAAACTGAATCATTTCAGAGTTTTTAAAAAAAAAAAAAAAAAAAAGGCCCATTTTTTGTTTTTCTTCTGTTTCTGATCCATTTCCAGGCCAAAATTTTGAGGAGACTTTGAAAATTTGGATTCAGCATACTTGAAAATATAAAGGAAACTTATCAAAAAATTTCTACAAATTTTTCCTCCTGATATCACCATTTGACTGGACTAATAAGGCTGCTGCCTCTCTTCAGGAACTATATATCTGGCCTCTCTACAGATAGTTCTCTGATGTTCTTGTACTTGTGGCACTGCTATCGGTATTGTCGAAACATGGAAGTCAACCCACAGCTGCAAAGTTTACAATTTGAGGGAGGGAGGGCATGTTAATCCATCCATTTAATATTCCAGTGATTTTAAAAGGATAGCTGAAAAACTATGTTTGTCGACATAAACATAACTCGGGTAACAGATATTAACCATTTATAGGCCAGTTCTGCTAACAATTCAGGTGTTATGCAACTTCAACGAGCAAAAATAACCTGCTAGCACCAGGAGACCTCAATGAGCATAGAATTGGTGAAATACTACGCAATTCCTTTGGTTCTTGTGGAACAATTATTTAAAATGAAGTCGACACATAGCTACACTAATTAAGAACCCGAATTCATCATATTCTGCTTATTAAGCACCTCTGATTGTCTTGAGCCAATAACAATGGTGTTGGCATATTAAGTATGTCTGAACTCCATTCATGGAATGATCTTCTGGGGTAGTGTACATAAAGTTAATCAAGTGTTTGTTCAGAAGACGTAAGTAGAAAAAATACCACGTGAAGTAGATGATTCTACATCATGAAAAAGCCTTTTTGACATCTTCCGAATCCTTACACTCAGTTGCATATTTTCTCCTTGATTGTTTTTGTTGCTGGCAACAAAAATCAGCTTCAACTGAACTATGGTGTACACTAGCCATCCTACCAACAGCAAGAAACTGGGAATCTCAAACAGTTCAAACAAAATTAAAAACATACCAATTAGCCACTCGTTCAACAAATTATCTGTGTATCTAGAATTAAGGAATACAAAATTCTGGAGCTATGTGGCAGGTAGTAGGGTTTGTTGTAAAGCTCCACAACACACAATGAGTCATAAACAGAGCTTTATGCACAGTCTTTTTTTTAATTTTTTTTTTTTATTTTTATTTTATTTTTTTTATACAGAAGGTAGCATTGGCCAAAGTCAACATGACAAACTATGAGTCAGATGTAGACAGCAATGAGATTTCCTATGATTTGTAAATGAAGTTAGCTGATACTTTGCTAATTAGGTTAGAATTTACTCATTGGAATTTTTGGTAACATCAAAATAAAGCATCAGTTATTGCAATGACAACTATATACCACAAGCTACAATACTCATCAATCTACTATGACAATCTTTTACTTTCATGTTGAGATTCACTGGCTTTGTCATCTCATAAGCAAATTACAACATTCCAAGCAAACCTAGAACTCACGCTTTATTACAGGTCGGTCTGTTGGCTCATCTGGAATTTGCCAGCCATATGAAGGAATACGAAAACGGTAACCAATATTGAAAGTTCAGTAAAAGTAATTCTCACTTTCTCCATACCAAAAATAGGTAATTTCCAAGAATCTGTGCACATTGAAGTAGCTGACCCATTTTGATACATATCAAATAGTTGCCTCCAGAGGTGTTGACAAGACACGCAACAAAAGATGAACATATCCAAAACAGAAAGATACTATATGGTATTGAATATCAAGGCATAAATCAAGAACCAGTCACTAAGTGGGTGTAACAGTTTTATTTAATTAATGGAAGTGGAAGGGGAAAGCTACAATTCCTATTTCCTACTAATGAATCATGATATACATATATGCGGTTATGCAGGAACCTAAGTGTACAGGTTGAATTACTGCGACTGAAACCATCAGTAATTACATTTGTGTGTTCCTTGAAAACATTTGTCACAATGTCTGATAAACATCTAAGCATGTTGCCACCTTCTACCAGTAACTCCCCCACTGAATTTCCATTAATGAAATAGAACTGCTAAACCCATGTAATGACTGGTTCTCGATGTACAGTGTGATGTTCAATAACAAGACATCTAGGCATGTTCCATATTTGTAGAAGACAAATACAATAGAGCTTGTACGTACGTAGTATTTCCCACTTTGAGACTTGACAGAGTCAAACGTTCGAAATATATCGCTCGCAGTGGGTCTGCAACTTTGATGCGCACCTACTCTTAGAAATTACCCAAAAATAAATGTAATCAATTCGTGACTAGAGGCAAAATAAATTATTAAATTTAGTGACAGTCATTGGCTTCCGTACACTATCAGCCAACTGACTACAACCAATGCCTATGGACTGCCAACATCAGCATGAAATGTGACACTTTGGCAAAAAATTCCTACAACTGCATGCCCGGAAACCAATACATGTTGCATCTGGCCACTCTACTTGTGATAAGAAATTTAGCCACCTTAATATTGCACTACATTGTGTGATGAAATACCAGTGCTATTGGAGACGATTACTCTTGCAAAAAGACAATGACTGGTTTATGCGTGACAGAAGCACCACCATATTTTATACAGTTCATGTGACGTCACCTCACTGAAATATTTCATAAGTGATGGATTAGTTGAAGGTGTCCAATGGCCTCTGTTCAACGTACCTTAATCCAGGGATATCTGACTATGGGGACATTTCAAGGCATTTGTGTACATCCTGACACACTGACAATGGTTATTGTGCAAACACCGCATACACATGTTGCAGATGCATGCGTCACACTCTGCATATGGCCACATGTATTTGAATTAGTACACGATTTGCTGCAAGAGAGGGCTGAAGGATGAGTCAGGAAGCATATTAACCACAAGCAGCACTGCCTACAGTGTCTACCTTAATGTAACAGACACGACAGGGAAGGACAGGATGTACAGGCCGTTATCTCAATAAAGTACTGGTTTCCACACACATTGTTATAGAAATTTTTCTTCTAGTTTTGATCACTACTATCTCCTGTATGAGTATGTGACACTGTTCTTAATAGCCTGTATTTATAGATGTAAGATGCCATTTCCTTTAAGAATGCCAACAATCATGGAAAAATTACACTACAATAGGAGATAATTAGTTTAACAGAAGAACCAGAAACTTTTTTGAAAGTAGGGCCTACATACTTTCTTTGTAATTTATTTGATTATAGCTGACATAGATATCAACAGCATTAAGCAGTGTAGTGGTAATTTATTGCTAATGCAAATAAATGCCAGCTTTACTAATTTCTGTGTCTTTTGAAAATGTATACCTCATTCTGCTCACATTTATGAAGGCTCTCCTTGATGGAATCTATGAAACTTGACAAATGAATAACTGAACAAACTAATGCTCCAGTCTCCAAAAAGACGAGTTACCACATTCCAACCCAACCATGTAGCCTACATCACCAATGCAGATTACCCAAATAATTCAATTTATAGCCTTTGAGCTATCCGTTTTGTGTGTGTGTGTGTGTGTGTGTGTGTGTGTGTGTGTGTGTGGTCCCCCCTCCCCCCCAGCTTCTCATAATTATGCAACTTCAATTTCATAATAGCAAAAAGTGTTGTTGGCAATCTATCACACTGAAGACAGTCATAAATCAACAGAGACACGATGCGAGTTAACTAGCGAGCATATACTAACCAAATACAATAAAAACCATGAGCAGTTAACACAAAGACCAACAATAAATTTTGAATTCCTAGTACTCAGAAAGAGGAAGCCGCCTGGTAGAATTTTGCACAGAGCACAACATAATCATAACTAACACTTGGTTTAAGAATCATGGAAGAAGGTTGCATACATGGAAGAACCCTGGAGATACTAAAAGGTATCAGATTGATTATATAATGGTAAGACAGAGATTTAGGAACCAGGTTTTAAATTGTACGACATTTCCAGGGGCAGATGTGGACTCTGACCACAATCTATTGGTTATGACCTGTAGATTAAAACTGAAGAAACTGCAAAAAGGTGGGAATTTAAGGAGATGGGACCTGGATAAACTAAAAGAACCAGAGGTTGTACAGAGATTCAGGGAGAGCATAAGGGAGCAATTGACAGGAATTGGGGAAATAAATACAGTAGAAGAAGAATGGGTAGCTTTGAGGGATGAAGTAGTGAAGGCAGCAGAGGATCAAGTAGGTAAAAAGACGAGGGCTAGTAGAAATCCTTGGGTAACAGAAGAAATATTGAATTTAATTGATGAAAGGAGAAAATATAAAAATGCAGTAAATGAAGCACACAAAAAGGAATACAAACGTCTCAAAAATGAGATCGACAGGAAGTGCAAAATGGCTAAGCAGGGATGGCTAGAGGACAAATGTAAGGATGTAGAGGCCTATCTCACTAGGGGTAAGATAGACACCGCCTGCAGGAAAATTAAAGAGACCTTTGGAGATAAGAGAACGACTTGTATGAATGTCAAGAGCTCAGATGGAAACCCAGTTCTAAGCAAAGAAGGGAAAGCAGAAAGGTGGAAGGAGTATATAGAGGGTCTATACAAGGGCGATGTACTTGAGGACAATATTATGGAAATGGAAGAGGATGTAGATGAAGATGAAATGGGAGATATGATACTGCATGAAGAGTTTGACAGAGCACTGAAAGACCTGAGTCGAAACAAGGCCCCCGGAGTAGACAACATTCTAATTAGAACTACTGACAGCCTTGGGAGAGCCAGTCCTGACAAAACTCTACCATCTAGTGAGCAAGATGTATGAAACAGGCGAAATACCCTCAGACTTCAAGAAGAATATAATTCCAATCCCAAAGAAAGCAGGTGTTGACAGATGTGAAAATTACCGAACTATCAGTTTAATAAGTCACAGCTGCAAAATACTAACACAAATTCTTTACAGACGAATGGAAAAACTAGTAGAAGCCAACCTCGGGGAAGATCAGTTTGGATTCCGTAGAAACACTGGAACACGTGAGGCAATACTGACCTTACGACTTATCTTAGAAGAAAGATTGAGGAAAGGCAAGCCTACGTTTCTGGCATTTGTGGACTTAGAAAAGGCTTTTGACAATGTTGACTGGAATACTCTCTTTCAAATTCTAAAGGTGGCAGGGGTAAAATACAGGGAGTGAAAGGCTATTTACAATTTATACAGAAACCAGATGGCAGTTATAAGAGTCGAGGGACATGAAAGGGAAGCAGTGGTTGGGAAGGGAGTAAGACAGGGTTGTAGCCTCTCCCCGATGTTGTTCAATCTGTATATTGAGCAAGCAGTAAAGGAAACAAAAGAAAAATCCGGAGTAGGTATTAAAATTCATTGAGAAGAAATAAAAACTTTGAGGTTCGCCGATGACATTGTAATTCTGTCAGAGACAGCAAAGGACTTGGAAGAGCAGTTGAATGGAATGGACAGTGTCTTGAAAGGAGGATATAAGATGAACATCAACAAAAGCAAAACAAGGATAATGGAATGTAGTCTAATTAAGTCGGGTGATGCTGAGGGAATTAGATTAGGAAATGAGGCACTTAAAGTAGTAAAGGAGTTTTGCTATTTGGGGAGCAAAATAACTGATGATGGTCGAAGTAGAGAGGATATAAAATGTAGGCTGGCAATGGCAAGGAAAGCGTTTCTGAAGAAGAGAAATTTGTTAACATCCAGTATTGATTTAAGTGTCAGGAAGTCGTTTCTGAAAGTATTCGTATGGAGTGTAGCCATGTATGGAAGTGAAACATGGACGATAAATAGTTTGGACAAGAAGAGAATAGAAGCTTTCGAAATGTGGTGCTACAGAAGAATGCTGAAGATTAGATGGGTAGATCACATAACTAATGAGGAAGTATTGAATAGGATTGGGGAGAAGAGAAGTTTGTGGCACAACTTGACCAGAAGAAGGGATCGGTTGGTAGGACATGTTCTGAGACATCAAGGGATCACCAATTTAGTATTGGAGGGCAGCGTGGAGGGTAAAAATCGTAGAGGGAGACCAAGAGATGAATACACTAAGCAGATTCAGAAGGATGTAGGTTGCAGTAGGTACTGGGAGATGAAAAAGCTTGCACAGGATAGAGTAGCATGGAGAGCTGCCTCAAACCAGTCTCAGGACTGAAGACCACAACAACAACAGTACTCAGAATGTTTAGACAGTTTCTTCTTCAGAAGACAGAAGCAGGCAGCACATAAGGAGTTGCTCCAAGCACTAAACTAAAAACCTTACTCAGAGAAGAAATGTATTATAAAAAGAATGAACTCCTAGAGTAAAAAGGCATCCTTGTGAGTAAAAATAGCAGAATTTTTTTTTTTACTTGCGTCATGAAGACAGAATTGTGTGCTTATAACAAATTATAGTGATAAAATGTCAAGTTATTTCTACTAGAGGTCAAAATGTGTACTACCATTCATTCTACACTATTAAGTATTCATTTGACTTATGTGATGAAGATAAAAATTTTGTGTTTTAATTTAAATCATAATGACAAAATGCAAATTTCATTATTTATTTGTGGCACAGGGATAAAAGTGTGTACTTCCATTCATTCTGCTACTTTAAGCATTCAATCGAACTTTTACCAGTAGAATGTGGGCTGTAATATTGTCCACAATCAATCATTTACAGAAAATAAGTATTTGTACGATACATAAAATGCTCACATAGTTTTGTATTATTTCACTATAGAAGACTGCATATAGGACACTGGCGCGACTTATTCTTGAGCACTGCTTGAGTTTTTCGGGTCCGTACCAGGTCAGATTGAAGGAAGACGTCGAAGCAATTCAGATGCGAGCTGCTAGATTTGTTACCGATAGGTTTGAACAAAACATGTTATGGAGATGCTTCGGGAATTCGAATGGGAATCCCTGTATGGAAGGTGACATTCTTTTCGTGAAACACTAATGAGAAGATTTAGGGAACTGGCATTTGAAGCTGACTGCCGAATGATTCTACTGCCACCAACACACATTGCGCATAAGGACCATGAAGATAAGATACAAGAAATTAGTGCTCGTTTGGAGGCATACCAACAGTCATTTTTCCCCTTGCTCTAAACACGAGTGAACAGGAAAGGAAATGACAAGTAGTGGTACAGGGTACCCTCCAATACGCACTGTACGGTGGCTTATTGAGTATTTGTGTAGTTGTAGATATTACTAGTACAACTTGTGTACATATGTAATCAACAGGATCAAACACAAAAAAATCAAAATCAAATCTTGCTGCAACAGTCACGACTCAATATCACAGGAGGAAAAGTGACTGTGATTGCTAAGACTGAACTTCCAAACCTGTAGTATTCCAGAATTCAAATCTTGAATTTGGTATCTTAATCTTGTTTGGCTTTGGTGTCTTACAATTTATGCCTCAGAACAAATGTTTTACTAGCATCCTCTAGTTATGTGTTACTGTAGTTTTTATCCCTATCAGTATCTTTCTCCTAACAGAGAAACAACTTCTTAAATTCAGTAGTTTTGATACTTGACATGTGAAAGCTAGATATATGACAAAAACTTCTCTGCTATCAATGGATGTCCGTTGTGCTCCCACTGATTGTCTTTTTATTCATTAAGTAGGTGTCCTCCTCTGAATCATCAGTGCCCTGTAAATTACTTAAGTTATAACTTTGAGTTTTTTGAGTGCATCTTTCACAAGGCCTCTCAGACTAACTGTTTATGACCCTAATGCTGCGCTCCAGACCCTCTCCTCCTTTGCAGCTATTCAGTATCTCAGTAACTTGTGTGGAGAGGTAACTCCCTAACTTATGAATAATGTGTGTTTCTATTATTCTTGCTTTCGCCCTTAGCTCATACAAAGGTAAATCCAAAAAATAACAATACATGAAATGTACTGAATTACAGAGCAAATCAGTTAAAGCTGCCACACACGCAAAATTATTGTGAAATTGACTGCTTTATTGTTGAGTTTGGTTTAGAAAAAGTTCATGTAATATTTCCATTAAGATCCAGACAGTTGGACTCAGAAATCCAGTGATTAAATACTTCATGCAGAGCAGGCCATGAGACTGAACTGATACACTGTATCCAAATAAATTAAATGTCCGCAGCATATGGTCATCATACAATTCTGTATTTAAAAGGAACATTATTCACAAATGTTTCACTTATCAATGAAACACAAATTCCATCATTATGTTTGCTATTTGTTAGAGCACATTTATTTCTTTGAGACAGAAAGATAAAATGTTTATAGCACACTTCATTTTGGAACACTCATTAAATGATGCTCAGGTAGGAATTTTAAATTATTTCTCACCTAAGGCACATGCAAGAGGCACGAAGACAACCAACCAGTTCCAGTCAATACCACCAACTTCTTCTTCTGGTATGGCTAACATCAAAACAGAGGTAAATACGTAGGCCACAATTATCATTCCTGTGTACCTCGTCAGTGAGAATGGAGGCTGAAATTGGGCAAGTCATAAGTATATTGCACGAAGATTTAATTTTCAAAAAGTTAGTTTCTTTCATACCCTCCCCATTGGGCTTTTCCGATCATAGAATACAGCAACGCAGACAGACATGTCACTTGAGTGTCACAATTTATTTGATCTGTTTTCCTACTGATAGAGCTACTGAAATAAAAAATTAAAATACAAAAAATTTAACTATAACATTGAGTAACTTCTGACAGCAGATGTTCTATTGTTGGGAACGTTAGGTGACAAGATTACATTGTCAGAGCACTTCTGTGCTCAAAGGCCAATGATATGTAACTATTTTGCCGAAAAGATCTTATGACACCCTGAAAAAAAAAGGTATTGACAAACATTTGACAAGTTCGTCAACCATTGTTAATACGCTATGTCCCCACAAATCATCTGCAGCTAACAGCGCAAAAATGCATATATTAGAAGTTCTTTATTACGGAACTGAAGGTAACAAATGTCTATTACTATTCGTCGTTGCTATCTAGAGCATTTAACTTTATCACAATAAATGATGTAATGAAAACATCAATAGATATAATGCTTAATTAGCAAGCACAGTATTTAATGAAACACTGAATACTTACTGTATTATGTTTCCTGATTTTTTCGACGTACTTTTCCATAAACTTCTCATCTTCATTTGCATCTGCCACATATTCCGGGATAAAAACTATATCTCGCAGCCAACCACATCCAACATATCCACCGAGGGTACAACACCACAGAAAAGCCTGCAAATCTCTTCCTAAGTACAAGTGATGCAAACCAAAGACACCACCAACTAACCATAATAGATATGTTAAAAACACACTCTTCTTCGCCATTTCTTCTCTTCTCGTTGGTCGCGCAAATAAAATAGGTTACCTACTCTTACAAAACCCACAGCATTCACAACTGTTTCGTTGACACACATTCACCGGTCGCGCTTACGGTACTCCGGCCTTACGCCACATGGCCCACGGCTGCCAACGTCTGTGGAATGAACGCAACTGTCAGGTGACTTAAATAATTTTGTTCATCGATGTAATATTTACAAGTTACAAGATAAAATCAGTTCTTACGTACGTACAATGTTTTTTTATAACGATCAATACACAATTGACTCGGAGATATGTCATAGCTGCTTTTTAAATTGTTTTCGTGATTTCATACTTGAGTGATTGGGATGTTCTGTTCCGCTTGGCTATTGTTTCTGCTGATCGAGAAGCTTGGAGGAAATTTCGAAAGCTGGGTAAACTCCTCAGACTCCTTACGTGAACTACTATTTCGTCAGATGTCATAAAGTAAGATTTTATGTGTAAATATCAGGTAATCTATGATGTCATTTAAATTGCGAACATTGATATGATTGATAATAAGCGTTTCCTTTTTTCCCCCCCCCGCTAATACCAAACAGCCGGACGGTGTGGCCGAGTGGTTCTATGCGCTACAGTCTGGAACTGCGCGACCGCTACGGCGCAGGTTCGAATCCTGCCTCGGGCATGGATGTGTGTGATGTCCTTAGGTTACTTAGGTTTAAGTAGTTCTAAGTTCTAGGGGACTGATGACCTCAGAAGTTAAGTCCCATAGTGCTTAGAGCTATTTGAACCATTTTAATACTGGACTAGTCTTCCAGTTAAACCTCGGAAACCTAGTAGCTTTATGGAACTTCGAACGGGACATAAAATCTATGCCACAAGTTAAGCTTTAGCAGGACATACTGTATTGTTTTCCCTCGTCAACAGGGTGATGTTGCGACCCTGTGAGAGAAATTCGACGGGCCTCAAATGCTGAAATCCTCTGTAACCGTAAACGAACAAATGCGCCCAACTATGAAAGTATTTAGGACGAGGAATAACTCACTCTACTAACATACAGAACCTATTTTTAAATTGAATTCTTTCCTTCTCTCTCTTTATTAATTAAAATATAATACATTGTACGGTTAGAGTTTAATACAGTAGATTTGATGCTTACGTCCCCCTTGTTCCATCGCGATTCAGATTTTCCGTGTTTGCTAAGTTAGATCGTATCATTCGTTTCAGAAGGCGAACAGTTCCTTCCAACAACCCACGTACAGATGGACCAATAATTTTCAGTCTCCACTGATCTCTATGACAAAGGGACGGAAAATCCCATTGGAAATGATGAAAATAAAAGTTGGCTGCAGCACAGTTCCCAACAGGTAGGCATGAGACCTCATATTCTGCTGGATTTACTGCAAAAACAACTTTAGCGGTACGTAAGATTTCACAAGTTCACGCCCTTGCAAGTGATTACATTTTTAAGGGTTGGCAACTTGTACCGGGAAATTCCCTGGAGAAGGTATTGTGGTTTCGTCACGTGGCAAATGTACTGATGATTGCCAGTAACCAATCACTAAATTACACGTCAGCAGCCGCCGCAGTGTCAGCACTTTCCGTTATGTGTCTACGATAGGCCAAGACTAGACGAAACGTGTTCAGTGTCAGGTTACTAGAAAAACATAAATATCTTTAAAGCCGCCCTCTCAAGGGACCTGACAACGCACGTAGACGAGGAGCTGGTGACGTCACAGCATGGGATTCCATGTTCCACTACACTGCCGAGCGTGAAATAAAGAATCTCGTGTGTCAGATTTTTGCCTCGTGGAGAGGAACGTGACCAGTGAGATGTGATATCGTTTTGCGTCACAAACAGATTAGAGTACCCCCCCCCCCCCTTCATATTGTATGGCGATAAACATCGTAATTACTGGGTTTTCTTTCTCACAGAGTTAGTGGTATCAATATAAGCTGAGGATCTCTCGAAAGCGTGTCGTTTTAGTTGCGATTTGTTATAATAAAATGACGGGAAACTAGATATCAGCTGGTCTGAGAAAAGACTTCCAGTAGTTGATGTTTTTACTGTGAAAATCTGTTTTCTACGAAAGTTTCAATGATACATCACAATGATATATCAATCGCGCGCATGTTTGCTACAATTTGTATATTAAATATCAAATAATGACATTTGTAGTTACAGTCTTTACGGAGTGTATACCATATACGGTAATTTAGTAAGTCGAATTTGTAGCGCGGCAGGTAGCGTAATGTGCTCGGCCCACAGTAGTGAAGTTAAACGTAGAGGGATCGGCCGCATTTCCTTCGAAATATCTTTTTCTCATCTTTTGTTTTCTAAAAGACTCTGTGTCTTTCTTATTCATTTAACGGAAGCATTATCTTAAAAGACGATTCATTTAATATAAAAAATGTATTTTTTGCAATTCTTGTTGCAAAGATCAAGGACTGGAATGTTTCCCCTGCGGCCAGAAACCTTAACGTGACTCCCAGTCTTTGAAAGTAAATACAAGTTACACACTGGAAGTTTTTGCTGTTATGAAACTTCCTGAAAAATATGTGTAGGGATCTCTAACTTTATGGACTCGCTAAGGTTTGTATCTTGCCGGTAAATGTCTTTCTCAGTGATGTCAGCTGCTTCGAAAAATTTGTTGCTTCCATTTGAATGAAATTACGAAACTAATCTCGACCTTGCAATTTTTATACATATGTGATGACGTACGTTATTTCAGAGGGTCGGTAGTCAATTCAGCTAGTTAGTTAGCTACTTTCATGTTCCGTGGGTCATTTTGCACGATAAATCCTCATGATGTGGAACGAGTCATTTTACATTCATATTGCAAATTAATTTGTAAATCTATTTGTACTCTAAACATCACCATATAATTATTTTTTCCTTGAAATGAAAACAAGATATACAGATTGAGTTGGCAATTTCTACGCACCAGCTTTTACACATTACAAACACGGAAATTCTTCTACATAATACAAGGAGTTGTCAAGGAGAAACTTTTTCAATTTATCTTCAGATTTTACTTTGCTGTTAGACATTTTATATCACTGAGTAAGCGGTCAAAAACCTTTGTTGTAGTGTTGTGCACCCCTTTCTGTGCTAAAGACAACCTTAATGTTGAGTAATGAATTTCATTTTTTCTAGTATTGTAATTATGTACCTCATTGTTCCTTTTGAACTGTAGTGGATTATTTACAACAAACTTCATGAGAGAATAAATATACTTTGAAGCAGTAGTCAGAATGTCCACTCCCTTAAACGATGATCGCGGATGAGCACCACATATTAATCTTACAGCATGTTTTTGGGCAATGAAGACATTCTTTCTTAAAGATGAGTTACCACAGAAAATAATTCCTGACATTACTAAATGAAAATAAGCAAAATATGTCAACTTACTGATTTCTCTCTCCCCAGAATTTGTTATGATTCTAAGTGCGAATGTGGCTGAACTAAGTTGTTTTAGGAATTCCAAAAAGTGATTTTTCCAGTTTAAATTCTCATCAATGTGAACAACTAAGAATTTTGAAGTTTCCACCCTATGTATTATTTCATCGCCATGTGTTACACGTATCACTGGTGCAGTACCCCTAGAGGTGCAGATGTGTCTTTGTGAAATTCGGGATGAGACCATTCGCAGAAAACCAGTCAACGATACTTTTGAGAACTTTGTTTGACATTTCTTCCATTTCTGTATGTATGCTGGGATTGATTACAATACTGGTGTCATCTGCCAAAATAATTCTGCTTGTAGTACGTTAGATGGTAGATCATTTACATAGTCTATGTCAGAAACAGTAGTAGACATAAGATTGAGCCATGAGGAACCCCATACGTTATTTCTCCCCAGTCAGAATTATGTTCCTGGATCCTGTGGTTGTATTAGTACTAGGGACAACTTGCAGCATTCTTTTGGTTAGATATGACATGATCCATTGGTTGGCCATACCATCAGTCCCATAAAACTTCAATTTATCTAGGAGTATACTATGATTCAGACAATCAAATACCTTGGCTAGGTCACAGAAAATACCTACCGATGCTATTTTGTTATTTAATGCTTGTAATATCTGGTGTGTCAACATGTAAATCCTTCTGGAACTCCAACTGTGATTTTCTGAGGATATTATTGTTGCCAAGGTGAGATACTGTTCCAGAATACATCACTTTCTCAAAAAATCTGGAAAATGATGTCAGCAGTGAAATAGGTCAGTAGTTCCTGACATTCTCTTACCATCTTTCTTAAAGAGGGGTTTAACAACGACATATTTTAGTCTCTCTGGAAAAATGACTTGAGTTGGTGATGAATTATATATTTCGGACAATACCGGGCTTACTATATGGGAACAAATCTTCAGCACTCTACTGGAAAGCATTGAGATTATGGATATTACGCATGCACAAACTGACATTAGACGCTATATCTTAACTATGCAGTCAAAGTAGAGAGGATATAAAATGTAGACTGGCAATGGCAAGGAAAGCGTTTCTGAAGAAGAGAAATTTGTTAACATCGAGTATAGATTTAAGTGTCAGGAAGTCGTTTCTGAAAGTATTTGTATGGAGTGTAGCCATGTATGGAAGTGAAACGTGGATGATAAATAGTTTGGACAGTAAGAGAATAGAAGCTTTCGAAATGTAGTGCTACAGAAGAATTCTGAAGATTAGATGGGTAGATCACATAGCTAATGAGGAGGTATTGAACAGAATTGGAGAGAAGAGGAGTTTGTGGCATAACTTGACAAGAAGGACATGTCCTGAGGCATCAAGGGGTCACAAATTTAGAATTGGAGGGCAGCGTGGAGGGTAAAAATCGTAGAGGGAGACCAAGAGATGAATACACTGAGCAGATTCAGAAGGATGTAGGTTGCAGTAAGTACTGGGGGATGAAGAAGCTCGCACAGGATAGAGTAGCACGGAGAGCTGCATCAAACCAGTCTCAGGATTGAAGAGCACAACAACAACAACAACAATCTTAACTATATTAAATTTAAAACCGAAAATTAGATGAAAATACGATCGAGTTAACGAATGACTTCAACAAGTATGTATCTCAGACCGTTGCACAGCGTTTTTTAGTATTCCACTTCCAGCAGTTCACTCTTCAAGCCATCGACAAGTACAGAATCTGTTTCGCGAGTTAACACAGTTATTTTACAGGCGTCCACCCTGATAGAGAAACTGTGCGGTTTGCGAGCCAAATAAAGCCGACAACGGTCGCTTGATCCGCTTAGAGAGCAAAAATCACGTTAAATAGCACATCCCTCTATATAGGCTCTCTACACCCAGTATGCAGACGCCGCCATCTCTCGTGAGGTAGGATATCTCGTCCACGTCAACGTTAGCTGCCTTGCCCAGTGCGAGGACGGCTTCGAACGTGATTAATATTGTATCGGGCAACATCATGTTGTTGCTGCTATACGTCGAGCAATGGATATACCTAACTAGCGAAGTATTTCTAGTAAAGTTTGGTAGTATTATGCATTTGGTAGTATTATGCATTTATGAATATCCACACATCAAAAAAAGTTTTGCATCACCACGGTTCCCAGAACTCCTGAAGATAGACGTTGACTGTGGATATTGTATCACAGACACAGTCCCTTTGAGTGTTCAGAGATATAACTAAACCCGCCCTAAGATGTAAACAACCATGCATGAGCAGCGCCTGTTAGACGGAGGTGGTCTAACAACAGATAAGTTCCAGTCATTCCACCAGGAAGGAGGTACATGGCTCGTGTTATCTGCAGTTCAACCATGCCTAGACGGACAATACCGCGGGTCGATCGCTTCCGCATGGTTACTTTGTGCCAGGAAGGGCTCTCAGCAGGGGAAGTGTCTAGGCGTCTCGGAGTGAACCAAAGGGATGTTGTTCGGACATGGAGGAGATACAGAGTGACAGGAACTGTCGATGACATGCCTCGCTCAGGCCGCCCAAGGGCTACTACTGCTGTGGATGACCGCTACCTACGGATTATGGCTCGGAGGAATCCTGACAGCAACATCACCATGCTGAATAATGCCTTTCGTGCAGCCACAGGACGTTGTGTTATGACTCAAACTGTGCGCAATAGGCTGCATGATGCGCAACTTCACTCCCGACGTCCATGGCGAGGTCCATCTTTGCAAACACGACACCATGCATCATGGTACAGATGGGCCCAATAACATGCCGAATGGACTGCTTAGTATTGGCATCACGTTCTCTTCACCGATGAGTGTCGCATATGCCTTCAACCAGACAATCATCGGAGACATGTTTGGTGGCAACCTAGTCAGGCTGAACGCCTTAGAAACACTGTCCAGCGAATGCAGCAAGGTGGAGGGTCCCTGATGTTTTGGGATGGCATTATGTGGGGCCGACGTACACCGCTGGTGGTCATGGAAGGCGTCGTAATGGCTGTACGATACGTGAATGCCATCCTCCGACAGATAGTGCAACCATATCGGCAGCATATTGGCGAGACTTTCTTCTTCATGGACAACAATTCGCGCCCCCATCGTGCGCATCTTGTGAATGACTTCCATCAGGATAACGACATTGCTCGACTAGAGTGGCCAGCATATCAAACATGCCTGGAATAAATTGATATGTGACCCACCAACCACTCTGAGGGATCTACACCGAATCGCCGTTGAGGAGTGGAACAATCTGGACCAACAGTGCCTTGATGGACTCGTGGATAGTATGCCACGACGAATACAGGCATGCATCAGCGCAAGCGGACGTGCTACTGGGTATTAGAGTTACCGGTGTGTACAGCAATCTCTAAACTAGATCATGCAATACTATCCGTGGCATTGTCTCGTTACGGAATTGTGTTCTCCAAATCCGTACGCCCTTGGTTGCGTAACACTTCCACAGAATACTTCATCACACCTCATTCCCCGACGAGCAGAATACCATGACTCTGGAGCCTATGTTTTTCACAATCTTCATCAACCTATGTATCTATACTCTGCAAACCACAGTGAGGTGCGTGGCATAGGGTACGACCCGTTGTACCTGTCATTGGGGTTTCTTCCCGTTCCATTCATGTATGGAGCGCGGGAAGAATTATTGTGTGAATGCATCCGTGCGGGCAGCGATTATTCTAATTTTATCTTCACGGTCCCTATGGGAGCAATACGTAAAGGATGGTAGTATATTCCTAGAGTAATCATTTAAACCCGGTTCTCGAAACTTTCTTAACAGACTTTCTCGGGACAGTTTACGTCTATCTCCAAGAGTTTTCCAGTTCAGTTTCTTCAGTACCTCTGTGACACTCTCCCACGGATTGAACAAACTTATGCCCATTCGTGCTGCCCTTCTCTGTATACATGTACGTTCAATATTGCCTGTTAGTCCTATTTGGTACCGGTCCACACACTATTCTAGAACTGGTTGCAGGAGCGATTTTTAAGCAACCTCTTCTGTATTGTGATTGTACTTCCCTAATATTCTACCAACAAACCGAAGTCTACCACTTAACTTTTCGCAAGACTGAGCCTATGTGGTTATTCCATTTGATATCCCTACAAAGTGTTACACCCAGATATTTGTGTAAGTCGTAGGATACCACGTTTTTTCGTTTTGTGAAGTGCACAGTTTTACATTTCTGAACGTTTGAAGCAAGGTGCCGATCTTTGCATCACTTTGAAATCTTATCAAGATCTGACTGAATGTTTACGCAGCTTCTTTCTGATAGTACTTCATTATAGATAACTGCACCACCTGCAAGAAGCTTGATGCTACTATTAATATTGTCTGCTAGGTCATTAATATACAACATGAACAGCAAGGGTCCCAAGAAATTTCCCTGGGCCACGCCCGAAGCTACTTCTATATCTGACGATGACTCTCCATCCAAGATAACATGCTATGTCCTACCTAGCATAAAGTCCTCAATCCAGTCAAAAATTTCACGTGATACCCCATACGATCGTACTTTTGACAATAAGCGTAGGTGTGGTACTGAGTCTTATGCTTTTCAGAAATCATGAAATATTGCACTACCTGATTGCCTTGATCCAAAGCTTTCAGTATGTCATGTGAGAAAAGTGCGAATTGGATTTCATGTAATCGATGTTTTCGGAACCCTTACTGATTGGCATTGAGGAGGTCATCCTGTTCAAGATACCTCATTATGTTTGAGCTCAGGATATGTTCTAAGATTCTACAACAAATCTATGTCAAGGATACTGGACTGTAGTTTCACTTCTACTACCCTTCTTCTAGACAGGTGTGAGCAGTGATTTTTTTCGACTGCTGCCCTGGCCAGCACATTCTCCAGATCTCTCACCTATTGAAAACGTCTGCTCAATGGTGGCCGTGCAGCTGGCTCGTCACAATACGCCAGTCACTACTCTTGATGAACTGTGGTATCTTGTTGAAGCTGCATGGGCAGCTGTACCTGTACACGCCATCCAAGCTCTGTTTGTCTCAATGCCTAGGCGTATCAAGGCCGTTATTACGGCCAGAGGTGGTTGTTCTGGGTACTGATTTCTCAGGATCTATGCACCCAAATTGCGTGAAAATGTAATCACATGTCAATTCTAGTGTAATATATTTGTCCAATGAATAACCGCCGGCCGGTGTGGCCGAGCAGTTCTAGGCGCTTCAGTCTGGAACCGCGCGACCGCTACGGTCGCAGGTTCGGATCCTGCCCCGGGCATGGATGTATGTGATGTCCTTAGGTTAGTTAGGTTTAAGTAGCTCTAAGTTCTAGGGGACTGATGACCTCAGATGTTGAGTCCCATAGTGCTCAGAGCCATTTGAACCAACCAATTGTGTAAGTCATAGGATTCCCATTTCTTCTTGGTGTAGCAATTTTAATGGCCAGTAGTGTATTAATAGTGGGATCGGCATCCACAGAGTCAATTTGGAATAGAGAGAATTTCCCTTGGGTTATTAGTATTACGCTATGGAACAATGATGGTACCCAGACGTGCACCTCTTCGTCCGGAGCAAATCGACGCCCACGAAGGTTTTTCTTCGTACATACATATCCAGCAGTCACAGACCCTGTAGACCACGCGCTAATTCCACAAACTGCCTCCATTCCTTTCTGTTTTGTGCTCGGTTCCTCCAGGTGTCTTCAGGCTCCAGCGCTGCTAGGTCCTCCGCCACGTCGTCCAGCTAGCGCTGCCTTGGTCGTCCTATGTGGCGTCTGGTGTTTGGTTTCCCTTCAAATGCTTTCTTCGCTTGTCATGCTTCTGGCATGCGGGCTACATGGCCTTCCCACTGGATTCTTTTGCTCTTCAGCTTCAGTACTACTTTTGGTTGTTGCATCAAGAGGTAGATTTCCTCGTTCCCCACCTTCTCCATTCTCTGTTATCTAAGATTGGTCACAATATTTTCCTCATTACTTTCCTTTCAAATATTAATACTTTTTCATTTTCGCGTTTTGACTTGCTCCATATTTCTGAACCGTACACGACGGCTGGGCATATCACCGTTTTATAGATTTTCATCTCAGTATTCGCTGAAATAGGTTTTGAGTTGGGCGTCTCCGTGAGAGAATACAAGCATTTAATTCCCACTGCTATTCTTTCCTTGAACTCTATTTCTATGTTGTTGTTGCTGGTAAAGCAAGATCTCAAGCATTTGAACTGGTGAACTCTCTTGAACCTCATGCCATGTATCTCAAGGAACTCTTGCTGCTCTTGTCTTCGTCCTAATTACAAGAACTCCGTTTCGTCTTGAGTCGGCTTTAACCCAATCTTCTGTGAATAGTTGTCCATTTCCTTGTACATTTCTTTCAACTCATGGACTGACTCACTTAGCAGTACTTTATCATCTGCATGTGCTAGACAATTGAAATTGCCATCCATCTGTACTCCAGCCAATTCCTGTTGCCCACATGACGTTGTACAGAACACCTGTCTCAGTCTCGAACTTTTCTCTCGCGAACTCTCGCAAACGCACAGCTGCCCTTGATCCATCCCCACAAGTTTGCACCATTCTCACTAGCTTCTCAGGGATTGTGAAGTTACATAGTGCATTGTATAGGCTGTTCCTATGGATGCTGTCGTAGCACGTTGATATAAATATTTTCATCATATTCTTAGTGTTTTTCAGACAGTTGTCTTACGGTGAGAATGCTATCTATTGTCGATCAGTTTGGTCGAAACCAGCTTGATATTCCTGTATGTTATTCTCTATGAATCGTTGTAATTTTCTGAGGATAATGATAGAAAGTACCTTGTAGGTTGCATTCAGCAGGCTGATACCTCTGTGGATACCAAATTCCATTTTGCTTCACTTCTTTTATATCGGGCATACTATGCTCAATTTACATTATTCACGCAATGCATCATTCTTCCATATCATCTGGATCAGTTTATATATTTCTAATTGCAAGCTCTCTCCTCCGTCATTGATTAAATCTCCTGTTACTCTGTCCTCCCCTGAGGCCTTGTTGTTTCTGAGATTTTTTATTGCAATCTTCCCATCTTCTTCAGTAATTTCCCATTCTTCTTCATCTTTCCTTTCCTCCGTGGTGTCTGCAGGTAGCATTTCATCTGGGTCTGGACGATTCAAGAGTTTTAAGAAGTATGCTCTCCATTTTTCTACAATTCTCTCCTTGTCGTTTGCCAAGTTGCTGTTCTTATCTTTAATGAAATAGGTTGGGCTCTAAAATTCACATTAGCGATTTTCGATTCATTGTAAAAATTGTCTTGAATTGTTGTCGTGGCTCTCTGCTTCAACTTGTTCTAATAAACCTATTAGATATATTCACTTCTCCGTTCTCAGGATTCGTTTTGTCTCCCATCCGATGTTGAGAAAATGTCGCCTTGTCTGCTTGCTTTCCCTGTCAGCCAGCCACTCCTTCCTCATGTTCCTTCTCTTTCTTTTAGCCTTCTGTCACGTCTCATTGAATCATTCTCTCTTCTTCATTCTCTTCTTTCTTCCCAACGTATCCTCCGCTACACTTAGTACTGTAACCTTTATTTCTTCCTTCTTTTCATCTACGTTTTGTCTTGCTTCTAGGCTTTCTAGGATCTAAAAATGGTTTTTTATTTCTGTACCATATTGTTGTTTAACTGCATTTTTTTCTCAGTTTCCCGACATTGAAAGCAGGTTCTACTGTCTCCTTCTTCTTCCTATACATGCAGGTGAACATCAGTTTAAGTCTACGCACAATGAGGAAGTGCACAGTCGGCTCCTCTGTACGATCTGAAATGTCCACAACTCTCTGGCTATAGTGCTAGTCCACTAAGACGTGATGTATCTGGTTGGTAGTCTTTCTATTCGGTGAGCACCGCGTTCCATTGCGTATTTCTTGTGTTCGAAGTAAGTCGAACTTACTCTCAGGTTCTTTGAGATAGATAAGTTGATCATTCTCTGACCATTCTCATTGTTCTCGTCGTGAAAAAGTGCCTTCCTATTGCTGGTATATATAATTACTCTTTGCCTGCTTTTGCTTTAAAATCTCTCAGAACTACCTTGATATTTCTAGCTGGCGTGCTCTTAATTGTTTGTTCTAGTTGGTCACAGAACTCTTCCTCGTCTGTTTTGTCCTCTGTGGCTCTGAGCACTATGGGACTTAACATCTATGGTCATCAGTCCCCTAGAACTTAGAACTACTTAAACCTAACTAACCTAAGGACATCACACAACGCCCAGTCATCACGAGGCAGAGAAAATCCCTGACCCCGCGGGAATCGAACCCGGGAACCCGGGCGCGGGAAGCGAGAACACTACCCCACGACCACGAGCTGCGGACTTTTGTCTTCTGTGTGGACGTGAATACTGATAAGTGAGATGCCTGACACTTGGTTTTCGACTACTATGTAGGATATTCTTTTGTTAACAACTTTGAATTCTTTAACTGAATTTTCTGCTTTGTGATGTATCACAAAACGAGAACCGAATTAGTTTATCTACACACTCTCCATGAAATAGCACATGTTTATTTTCTTTGAGAGTACCCTCACCCAGCCATCTTGTCTCTTGTACTGCCACAAAGTCCACATTGTAATGCTTAATTTCTGAGACCATACTCTGGATGGTTCCTGATCTACATAGTCTTTGAATATGCCAAGACCCAAAATTTAAATTTTTAAATCGTAGGCCATACCCCATTGCACTTTTCGTCTTCCATTACATCCGTCCATGTCCAAGGCAAGGTTGTGTTTTGTAACAAACACCTTTTTACGGGACTGGATAGTTAGCCCAATGCCCAACCCTCCTCCTTGGGATCGGCGGTGGCTGTTGGAAGGCAACTGACCCCAGGCGGATTATGTCTTTCTTCATGGTTCCAAAAATGTGGAAAGGGGGAGATCGGGACTGTATGGAGAAAGTGTAAGGGCTTCACAGCGGAAGTTCTGTAGCGCTCTCGAAACAACCTTGGCAACATGTGGGCGGATATTATTGGTTCAAATGGCTCTGAGCACTATGGGACTCAACTGCTGTGGTCATAAGTCCCCTAGAACTTAGAACTACTTAAACCTAACTAACCTAAGGACAGCACACAACACCCAGCCATCACGAGGTAGAGAAAATCCCTGACCCCGCCGGGAATCGAACCCGGGAACCCGGGCGTGGGAAGCGAGAACGCTACCGCACGACCACGAGATGCGGGCGCGGATATTATTCTACAACAGGAAATGCCATCCGTCAACATTCCTGGTTGCTGGACTTGACGGCGCGCTTAGTTTTTGCATAGTGTCCACGTACTAATGTACATTAATTAAAGTACTCAATCTAGTCGAAATGCCCAGGAATGTTCACGGACGGTATCATTCTGTTGCAGGATAATGACAGCCCTGACAAGGTTGTGACGAATACGCTGCGGAAGTTTCGCTGAAAAGCCCTTACACATCCTCCGTAGAGTCCCGATCTGTCACCATACGATTACCATACTTTTGGAGCCCTGAATAAAGACATCCGTGGTCGTCTATTTGCTTCATACGAAGAGGTGCACGGCTGGCTGCAATCACGGTTGCGTAGGCAAATTCAAATATTTTTCCATTGTCTTGTCTCACAGTGGAATAAATGTATGAACAGGTATGGCGATTACTTTCGAAATAATAAACAGTTTCCTTTTTCCTATCTGTCTCGTTTTCGTCTCACTGCATATTATAGAAGCAAAAAACGCTACAGTAAACACGGGTTTGCAAACGAGCCGTTAGCAAAATAACTCCGAGAGTATGGTTTCGAGGCTCCACTGACTTCCGTAGCCGGCCGGAGTGGCCGTGCGGTTCTAGGCGCTGCAGTCTGGAACCGAGCGACCGCTACGGTCGCAGGTTCGAATCCTGCATCGGGCATGGATCTGTGTGATGTCCTTAGGTTAATTAAGTTTAATTAGTTCTAAGTTCTAGGCGACTGATGACCTCAGAAGCTAAGTCGCATAGTGCTCAGAGCCATTTGAACTATTTTTGACTTCAGTATAAAATATTGTCCAAATGTGTTTAAAAAGTATAAACTTTTTGGTTAAGGCTACCTGTAACTGGGCTCAAGTTTTACTAATGGGTCGTGTTTGGGGAATGAGGTACAGGCATGGCGGAACGCTTTGTACTGATGTAAGACGAAAATATAAAGCGCCAACTGTGTGTGAGATGAGCAGATCAGGCGAAACCTCCACGTTAGCCTCCAAGTTCACCAGTCCTCAATTCCCTAGACCTTTTGGTCTGGGACCTTCTCAAATGCGGGCACTGTAGAAGAACAATAGCAGCTAGGTGTGCGGACTTGTTACGATTAACGAGATTATCCAGCCATGCCTGAAAAAATTCGTTACTTGCTGATGTATCAATCAAATGCAAAGACAACACGCAGAACACTTCTCTAAAATGCACGAGAATACAGTAACTTTAACATGGATAGTGTTGGAAATAGTAATGTAACTCTTATTAAGCTATGGAATGGGTGAAATCTGAGCCCATTTAGAGAGGGAATAATCGAAAAGTTTACATTTCAGATACAATAAAAACAGCAAAAAGTTGACGCATCACGAAAGTTGACGGAAGTCGATAGATGTGATGTACATGTATAGACAAACTATTGCAGTTTAAGAAAGTTTAGATTATTTACTTTAGAATGAGAGACTCACAAATTGAGCAAGTCATTAACGCGTTGGTCCACCTCTAGCCTTTATGCAAGCAGTTATTCGGCTTGTAATTGACTAATAGAGTTGTTGGATGTCCTCTGAGGGATATCATGCCAAATTCTATCAAATTGACGCTTTAGATCATCAAAATCCCGAGCTGGTTGGAGGGACCTGCCTATAATGCTCCAAACGTTCTCAGTTGGGGGGAAATCAGGCGATTTTGCTCGCCAAGATAAGAACACAAGCAGTAGAAACTCTTGCCGCTTGCGGGTGGACATTATCTTGCTGGAATGCAAGCCCAGGATGGCTTCTCAGGAGGGACAACGAAACGGGACGCAGAATATCGTCAGCGTACCGCTGTGCTGTAAGGGTACCGAGGGTGACAACCAAAGGCATCCTGCTATGAAATGAAATGGCACCCAAGACCATCACTCCTAGCTGTCGGACAGTGTGGAAGCGACAGTCAGGCTGGCATCCCGCCGCTGTACGGGGCGTCTCTAGACACGTTTTTGGCTTGGAATCTCATTGAATGGAGTAGAAATGTCTTCTAGTCCCGCTTTGAACGAAGCCCCGATGATCAGCGCAGGCGTGTCTGTAGACGCCGCAGGCAGTGCGATACCAACCTGATTGTCGCCAACCATACGGCCCAACAGCTAGGAGTAATGATCTGGCGTGACATTTACTTTCAAAGCAGGACCATTTTGAGTGTCATCCTCAGCGCCCTTGTGGCACAGCAGTACGTCAATGATATTCTACGTTCCGTTCTGTTGCCCTTCATGGCAAACTATCCTGGACTTACATTTCAGCAAGATAAAGCCCGTCCGCATGCGGCGAGAGTTTCTACTGCTTGTCGTCGTGCTTGCAAAACTCTCCCTTGGCCAGGAAGGTCGGAAATCTCTCCCCAATTGAGATCATTTGAAGCATTATGGGTAGTACCCCCCCCCCCCTCCCCCCCCCAGCCATCTCGGGAATTTGACGATCTAACCCGCCAGTTGGACAGAATTTGGCAGGATATCCCTTAGGAGGACATCCAAAAACTCTGCTGATCAATGCCAAGCCGAATAAATGCTTGCGTAAGAGCTATAGGTGGACCAACGTGTATGTGAAGTTCTTCCTTTCGAATAAATCATCCATTTTTTCTGAAATTACAGTCATTTGTTTCTCTCTACATGCACATCACATCTACCGGTTTCCATCCTATTCGGATAATTCCATGCTGGTGCGTCCTTTTTTTTTCTTTTTGAGTGTATATGGACGTCATCTTCCTTACATGTCCACCCACCCACTAGACGCATCCTTTGTGCTTTGACCGATGCGTCTGTGACAGATGACAGAAAAATTGAGACATACGGGTAACATACGCACAACTATCTTTTGAAAAGGCCTCCTTCCAGTTGTAAGTGGTTCACGGACGGGACCAAAAATTGCTTCATTATTCACTTTCGCAACAGATAAATGATCTAATTCGCTGCAAAACAGAACAGTAGCTATATAATAGCTACTACAATGAACTGGAGCCTACACAGTATTATTTTTGTTATTATTATTATAACTGTTCTCCGTAGCAAAGATAAGAAACAACGCATTGACAGCTTGAAGTCTTCCGGTTTCCGTCAGTTCAGAATTAAGGCGTTCTGTACTCAAGTGATTTACAAACAGTAAACATAGTGCTCAGATTTTAACCTGGTTGATTTTAAATCTGTGTGCACGGTGAGGGTGATGCAACTTTCGCCGAGGAGAGGGATGATGCAGAGGAAGCAAATTTTATAACAAGCGTCTACTCACAAAGTGGATAGTTCGCTTCTTTGCTGAGAAGGAGGCGTTGGTAGCACTCGCGACACACTGAGAAATGCTTCATTACTCATTAAATTAGAAAAAATCAGTACTAATTGTTTCACTGATTGCGCTGCTCTCCGTTGGATCTTCTCTATCTCTTCTATCAACCCTATCTGGTACGGATCCCACACTGCTGAGCAGTATTCAAGCAGTGGGCGAACAAACGTACTGTAACCTACTTCCTTTGTTTTCGGATTGCATTTCCTTAGGATTCTTTCAATGAATCTCAGTCTGGCATCTGCTTTACCGACGATCAACTTTATATGATCATTCCATTTTAAATCACTCCTAATGCGTACTCCCAGATAATTTATGGAATTAACTGCTTCCAGTTGCTGACCTGCTATATTGTAGCTAAATGTTAAGGGATCTATCTTTCTATGTATTCGCAGCACATTACACTTGTCTACATTGAGATTCAATTGCCATTCCCTGCACCATGCGTCAATTCGCTGCAGATCCTCCTGCGTTTCAGTACAATTTTCCATTGTTACAACCTCTCGATACACCACAGCATCATCTGCAAAAAGCCTCAGTGAACTTCCGATGTCATCCACAAGGTCATTTATGTATATTGTGAATAGCAACGGTCGTGATTTAATAAAACACCTTTCGAAACTAAATATCATTTATCTTTCGCCATTTTAAAAATGTAAGTGTTCAAAAGAAACTCCCGTGCGTTCTAAAGTGCGCTAATGTTGCCTGAAGAAGGAGGGGGGGGGGGAGGGGGGAGGGGGCGACGGAAGAAATACTGGTATCTGATTGCACTCTGGGATAACAGTCTCAGAAAGGTTGGGAACCATTACGCTAAACAATAATGCGGAACTTAGGAAATCTCTTGCGGAAGTTACGTATCCCCAGATTCATTACAGCTCGCTCCAAACGAAATGAAAAATTTCAATCTTGGAAGCTAACTAAACGGGTTGACCGGCCCTCAAGGTTCCGCCTTGATCTCGTGCCAGACATCAGGCGTCGTGTCGGAGCGTGATGTTTGAGCGGCTGAACGTGAGTCCGTGTTGGCACGTGGCTTATCTCCAGAGACCTTTTGCCACTGCACACAATGCATAATTTGCGGGACTTTACGACACTGTTTTCACTGTCCGACCACAATCGTCACGCGCTGTTCCCGGTCATCTTACGTCTGGAGTTTACTGTCCTCCCCTCATGCGGTCGTGTGGCCCAGCAAAGAACACGCACGAAATCGATTAAAATTGGCGATGCTGGTATCGAAGGTACATTGGTTCACTACCGAGTAAAATGAGCAACAGCGAGTGAACTTTTGTCATAAGTTATTCAGGAGTGAAGAGTTACTATACGAATATGAGTGTAGGTAACGGCAGGAGGGAAATAAACTCATCGGACAGAAAATTAGTCACCCCTAGAAAAATCATTACAAGCATCATTTAATACCATGCAATTCCACCGGTAGACCTGGATTCGGTAAGGGAGAGAGTCCACAAGGTTGTGTAGGTACGTCGCGTCTAGGTTAGGCCAGTCGCTGAGGTTTTGATTGCGCATTTACACCAAATTGCGGGGATGCTGCTGTCGGCTCACTGTTCCAACACGTCTCACAGATCATCTGCAGGGTTCAAGTCAGGTGATTCTGCAGCCCAGTCGAGACGTAATAAAAGGGGGGTGGGGGAAGTGATCAGAAAACTAGTCACGTATTCTTCTAGCCCGATGAACCTTGCTGTTGTCGTCTTTATGTGACTGTGCGAGCGATGGCCTCTTGCGAGATGACGGGCTCCAGGTGTTCACTGCATACAGTTCCAGTCGCTATCTTGTGAAACGTGTCTCCGGTACCTCTCAGTCAGGATCTTTTTCCGACCACAATTCTGGCGTTATGTTCGAGGTCACGTGTGTTACACGACTGCTTGTAGACACGTTGAACGGTCGGCTGCGGGACACCAACAAATCCAGCAACTCCGCACACTGTATGCCATGGGCACCGCTAAACACGATTGCCCCGCTTAGCCTCTATGTCATGTCCTTAAATTACCCATGTTTACGAACAATGTCCGCTTGAAACATAGGTGTCCCACTGATCACTACTGCCTTACGCTCCCGCAGAGGCAGTGCGCACACAGTTGAGCACATGACTCGATCGCTGCGCAGTATGCAAAGGCTTGAGGATCTATCGATGAGAGCGCATTGAAGTGATTAAGTTTTTGTCCGATGATCTTAGTTCGGGCTTTGCATGTAGTAATGGTGGGGCGATCAAGGAAAACTCAGTTTGGGACCGTAGCGTTTTTACATCTACAAAAAGCCTTCGACAATGCAGAATACAAGGTGTTTGAATGCTAAGTCGAATGTACATTCACACATACACTCTGCAGCCCACTGCTCAGTACACAGCGGATGATAATTCGTTCCAATATGATCCATTTTCTGTCTTGTTCCATTCGCATATTGAGGGAATAAAAAAAGACGGCTACTTAATGACGTGCTTCCGCATGTTCTGTCGAAAAGTCTTCATTATAATAAATGAAAAGCACCAGTTTGCTTTTGTTCTACAATATTACTTTTATTGTGTTAACCGGTTTTCGGCTTGCAAGGCCATCTTCAGGCATTTACTGAGTATTATCACCAAAGAAGTTATAATATTTGCAAATAACATTGGAAGAGAAGTAACACGACTAAACTGAAGTAGAAACATAGAGTAAGTAACATCTTTGACAGTGTGGTTGCAATGCAAATGAAAAAGTAAAAACTGAACAGTACATAAATAACAATGGAGTAGACAGGAAAACCTTTAACACAAAATAGGAATAGCATGCCTACATAACAGTTTCTATTAATAAACAAAACTAATGAAATAAAATAAAATTAGTACTAGACAAGGCTACATCAGGAGGTATGAAACATGGAGAGTGAGACACAAACCAATTAAAAGAAGAGACAATTATCAGTGTAGCTACAGAATGTATAAGGAACTTAAGCAATATAAATAAGATAACAGAAATAAATAAATGCAGGAAAATGGAGGCGTTTGAGAGAACCTACCACCACACTCTTTGAGAGTGTGTTGGTACTGCATTTTAACATTAACATTATAATCAAACAGTGGCTATGTAACAGTTTGCATTAAATAAATGAACAAAGAAAAATACGAACAATATTTGATGAGACAATTACAAGGGGTGTTAAACATGGACAGTTATACAGGTACCAGTTAAAAGAAAGCCTTAGCTATTGAAACTACAGTCTATATGGAATACAAAGACAACTTCAAGACAAAAGAACTTAATGAATACAGGAAAATGGGAATATGTAGGAAGAGACAGTGTGGGAAGTAATGAACAACAGAGATGATTATATGAAGTTTAGGAGAGGGTAGTGTTGAGCTGTGTCTGGTCATTTAGGATTATATCTGGACTGTGAGCAAGATGTTTGTTAATTTCCAGGGCTTACAGCAGGTTGAGTTTATGGCCTTTGTTTGCTAGCTGAAGCACACGGGACACTGGCTGGTAGCTGTGACCCTCACTCAGTACATGCTCAGCAAATGCAGAGTCAGAATTCTCCAACCTCCAGCTGCGTTCATGTTCAGCCAGTCTAGTTGCCATGTCTCTGCGTGACTGACCAATGTAAAATTTGTCACAATCAGAACAGGTGATTTTGTATACCCCACTGTTGGATAATGACTGGATCTTATCTTTGGTATTAAAAACACACTGGGCTGTCGTGTTCCTGACATAGTAGGAAAGCCTACACTTGTAGGATTTCAGTGCTTTGGCTACAATCTGTGATACCTCACCTAGAAATGGTAGTGTACACCATTTCTTGCAGACAGTGGATGGGGAAGCAGGTGGGGCATAGAGGAGGGGTATAATTTTCCGTTTTTGTTTCCTGTGCAAGATGTGGTCAATAAGAACTGGATTGTAGCCATTGGCTGTGGCAATAAATTTTATTGTATCTAACTCCGCTTTAAAATCATCTCTGAACATGGGGATGGATATGAGACGGTGTACCGTTGAGAGGAAAGCTCCATGTTTATGAGCTATGGGGTATTGTGAGCAAGAGGGTATTACTGTGTCTGTAGTCGTAGTTTTTCTGTAAATTTTGAAATAATGTGTGTGTGTACTGATGTCCATGGTGAGATCTAAGACGTTTATGGATTTGTTGCCAACCTCCATTGTGAACTCGATATTTTTATGTTGACTGTTTAATTTTTTCAAAAATGTTCTTTATAATGTTAAAGATGATCTAGGTTACCGAGAGCCGCGTGTGTATCGCATTTCTAGCGAATACGGCATGTCTTACGTCGGGCAGACTATCAGAAATCAGAACATTAGAGGATAGATGCAAGGAACATCAGCGATGCATCTGACAAAAAAAAAAAAAAAAAAAAAAAAAAAAAAAAAAAAAAAAAAAAAAAAAAAAAAAAAAAAAAAAGGCCAAGCGGTCTAAGGCGCTGCACTCATAGACTGTGCGGCTGGTCCCGGCGGAGGTGTTCGAGTCCTCCCTCGGGCATGGGTGTGTGTGTTTGTCCTTAGGATAATTTAGGTTAAGTAGTGTGTAAGCTTAGGGACTGATGACCTTAGCAGTTAAGTCCCATAAGATTTCACACACATTTGAACATTTTTTGCATCTGACAAAAACAACGAAGTAAATCAACTGACACCGCGCACTGCCTCGAATGTAACTTGAAATGAAAATTGATGAGTCTCATCATCACTCTGCAATATACACGTTGGTGGCAGGGTAATGATAGCACAGTCTTCTTCGAATACTGCCTCCTTCTTTGTTTAATGTTATCTGTGCCTCAGGAAAGATACCCGGCTGACATCAACATTCGTATCACTTCCGACGAAGACCAACTCCTCACAGTGCGATGAGTATCGTACGATTAGTTTTATGTCTCACTGCGAATGATAGGCCTACACGCACGGATTTACAAGAAATGTGAATCCCAAATGGACGTGATCCAGTTTGGGTCCCGAAACTGACTTGGAATTCGTGAAGCACTCCTTAAACGTATTAGTTCAGAGGTGCAGATACATAACTATCGATGTCTGCGCTTGTTTAATCGAGTATAAAAAAAGCCTTTGATTGCGTGAGACATAAAAAGAAGGTGAGGTAACCGGTAATGACAATTAGTAAAGGCGTTCGTCAGGGCTGTATACTATCAACTCTCTTGTTTAATATAGTACATCTTCTACACACCATGAGCTGCACTAGAAATGTTTATTTGCGCAAAACCGGTTTTGGGGTTTATAGTCCATAGCCAATGGCATGTTACGTACAACGATAGCAATGAAATGCGTGTCAGTTAATATGATAGAATATGATATCTGTCCTATCAAATAGTATATACGTTGTCATTTATGTTACTGCTTGGACGGTGACAATTCTTAATAATGTTCGACATAACCGTCATATAGACACAAACGAACAACAGAAAAACAAAGTTTTTGTATGGCCATATTTAAGTATTGTTCACGACAAAATTATTCGATGTTTCAAGAATGCAAACTTATACATTAACTACACGAGCACCAACAATCAACGATTATTGAGACACATAACAGGGAAATAATAGCCATTTTCGCAATCAGGAATCTACAAAATTAACAGCGAAGAACGCTCAAAATTTTGTGTTGAACAAACAGGAAGGAAAGTTAGCACACGATTTAAAGAACTTACGGCAACGAGCGACAGTAGCCCATCCAACTTTGTATCGCATTTAACAGTTACAGGAAGCTAAAATAATGGAAATGAGGGAAGAAACTGAAATTTCCATCCATCTAAAAGACCAATCGGACACACTTTTAACTGAACAGAAAGATCTGTGAAATAGAAAATTCGCAGACAACTTTCTACCAGTTGTTTAACGAAGCATCACAGAGCCATAGAATGTATACCGGTAGTTATTGATATACTCATTAATAAATATGACTGTAACGCGAAAGATCACGCAACCACAGACAAAGTCATGTAAGGTTTTACTCCATTATTATGGTTTGTGAACAGCCATTCAAAAATGAAGTGCTTCCACAATAATAGAACAAACATTTACAGGTTACTTTAAGGAAATTGCATACAGTCACATTTAAACCAATGATGAACGAAAATCAAATATAATTGTGAACAAAGACATATATAGCTTAATCAACAAATTTCTCTAAATGAACTATATATGACGGTAGTATCTGTTCCCGAAAGAACAGTTACCGTGGATGTCCATGCAGCTTTGCTAGAAATGAAATGATAATTAAATAGACACCCTAGCTGCAAGCAGGCGTTGATACACTTCTTTGGGGACATGTTGAAAATGTGTTCCCCAACCAGGACTCGAACCCAGAATCTCCTGCTTACAGGGCAGACGCTCTATCCATCTGAGCCACCGCGGGCACAGAGAAGAATGCGTCTGCAGGGACTTATCCCTTGCACGCTCCCCGCAAGGGGACGCACTACGAATGTAGTGTTGTGGACATGTTGGGAATGTGGATCTCACGGGGAGCGTGCAAGGGATAAGTCCCTGCAGATGCACTATCCTCTGTGCCCGCGGTGGCTCAGAAGAACAGTCATGTGAACTCCATTTTCGATGATGCGATTCAGAACATGAAGAAACGAGAGACAATTTGATCTTTGAAAAACAAATACGATCAAGTGACGAACATCACTATCTGGTTTAGACTTGGATTTTTTTTTTTCTAAAATGCCAAGGAACCTTTGTTTTATTACTTTTAAATGTCAGTTGAAAAATATGTACTACTGTAGAATGTTATAACTAATAAAAAAATGGTAGAGCATAAAAAAAAAGATGGATAGAGCGTCAGCCATGTAAGCAGGAGATCCCGGGTTCGAGTCCCGGGCGGGGCACACATTTTCAACATGTCCCCAACGAAGTGTATCAACGCCTGCTTGCAGCTAGGGTGTCTATTTAATTATCATTTCTTCTCTAAATTAATTATAATCTTTCGTGTAAGTACGTTGAAACATCGAACTTGTATGTAAGAGCTTTGCAACAACTGCTCAAAAGTAATGCGCCCCTAAAATAGGGAAAAACTGTTTCTAATTTATTTTGTGACAATTTCATGCAGTGATAGTAACAAGGGCCTACAGGGCATAATACATCACGAAGAAGCGTCCTTAAAGTAAATTACAATCCTCATAGTATATCCTGGGATATGATTCGTTCCTGCTGTTTGTGTCAATTACATGCAGAGGTAGTAAAAGACCCTACAGGGCATAATACATCATGAAGAAGCGTCCATAAAGTAAATTACAATCCTCGTAGTATATCTTCGGATATGATTTGTTCCTGCTGTTTGACCACGATAACTTGTCGATTTCGCTAGTGCTGATACAAGCGGAGAAAATCGGGACTACTTGAAACACATTCATTTGTCTCTGAGTGCTGCCAACGTCAAGCTGCCCCCATATGCGAAGTATTATAAAAGACTTGCGTCCAGTAGCAAATAACTTCTGTAAGTACTTGCTGAGGTGTTTACATTAGAACAAAAACTTACTCAATTTTATTTCTGCGAGTCACTGGGGAAGTTTATTTTAGGTACTCGCCGCAAGTACTTGTTACTGAAGTGCAGTTATTCTTAAAAGCCACAGCAGTTGCCTTTGGTGTTGCATTATTACTAATGGATACAAATCGTGACGAAACACAAAACTAAAAAAAACGGGAAAAATAGTAGAGGAGTAATTATTGATGTTACCACGAAACACTATTCAGTTAACTAAAATTAGAGGACTTCACTTGGATTAAAACTTTGAGTATGTCGTATGCAAATTTCTAACATCTCTCGTCTATTGTGTAGTCAAGTATTCGATAGCAGGAAGCAAAAATGCGGTGCGGTATCTCGCCAAGAGACTGCCTTTTAACTATTCTTCGATTTTTGCAAGTAGTAGTTACTACGTTTATCACAAATGTAATGCATTTATGTTTGCAGCAACATTTAAAAAAATCAGCTAAAATTTAAAGACGTCTTTACTGCCGTTCTACTTTGTCCTCTGATGAAACAAAGTAATTCGCAAACTCATTTCGCAGTTCCTTGACTGATGGTGACAATTATATTTCTTTAGGGGTTCCGACAGTACATTTGTTTCGACAAATCTGTCTTTGTGACATTCCTCTTTTCGAAAAGGATACCTTCGCACTGGTACTGAACACACACAAGTTTGAGAATAACTTTCACGAAAACACAAATTCAGCTAGTACTTGCAGCAAGACGCAAGAAACTAGAACGAATTTTCATCCCACAGCGAAATGGGCGCTGATGTCAAAATTCATTACAAAATAAAACCCTGTGCCGGGCCGAGACTCAAAACTGGCAACCCGATCTGGAACACTGTTTTGTCAGGAAGTTTCATGCAAGAAACTGTTTCCACTAACCTGCGAACTTCTTGAATTTGACGATATTTTGCAGATATGGTCGTTCGTAATATTCCACCCAGTTCTGTGATTGTATGGATAATGCGCCATAGCCGGCCGAAGTGGCCGTGCGGTTAAAGGCGCTGCAGTCTGGAACCGCAAGACCGCTACGGTCGCAGGTTCGAATCCTGCCTCGGGCATGGATGTTTGTGATGTCCTTAGGTTAGTTAGGTTTAACTAGTTCTAAGTTCTAGCGGACTAATGACCTCAGCAATTGAGTCCCATAGTGCTCAGAGCCATTTGAACCATTTTTGATAATGCGCCATACTACAGCAGGAAGTTCGAAAGAATGCCTAATAAATATGATTTCAGGATTACGACGTTAGAGCGGTTGCAAGATGGGCAAATAAACTGCAATGATTCAGTGAGGAAGGCTGAACTGTTACCTACAATAACGGAAAACAAACCAGCCGTAAAAGTGTACGTCGTGGATAAAAATCGCTGAGAGCAGCAGAGACCACAGATAGAATATTTATCGCCCTACAACTGCGGTCTAAATCCGATAGGAATAGCGTACTCCAAAATAAAACACAGTTTCAGGGAGAACAATGTTACTGGTGACTTGTCGAAGGAAAGATCGCAGACTCTCGTTAATGCTGCTTTCCTTTCAGTAACTGCACAGGAACACAAATGGCAGAGATCTTTAGTGAACATCGTTTGACAGTTTCTGCAGGCACGATTAGTTACTCTTTATAAACATCACTATTCTCTGCGTTTAATAAATGCAATTTGCAAACAGATTCCAAAAACCAATTTGTTACTCTCGGTTCATAGTGCGCAAAATAAACTTTCTAAAGCAGCTTATAGTGTATAGATGATGTCTTTAATAAATATCTGAAACCTGAGGAGCACCAAGCATTGAAGATTTTTATCTCTTGTTTAACATTTATTCCGAAGTAATTTTCAGGGGAGCTTGGCGGAATAAAACAACGGGATCATTACAAAAGGAAAGATAGTTAACAATATTAGGTACGCAGATGACAGCGTTGTCATACAAAAAAATGGTCAACCTGCTTTCCAAGACGTGATAGACAATTCAGTCCAGCGCAGTAAAGTGTTTGGCCTATCAAAACTTTCGAGACCAAAGTTGTTGTCTTCTCTAACTGAAGAATCCCAACAACCTTGTCAATAAAATAAGATTCAGTAAGTGTCCACTTGAAGTACTTGGGAACATTATTGGTAAGCAGTGTGGCTGCAAGAAAGAGGACAGATCTACCATAGCACAGGCCAGGAGACAATTTATTAGCAAGTACTTTTCATAACATCGGATTTTAGTCTGCAGCTCAGAATACGAATGATTTGTTGTTACAATTCCTCCATATCTCTCTACGGACGCGGACGCTGGACCCTTGACCAACATTTAGAAAACAGAATTGTTGCTTTTGAAATGTATTTGTATCGCTGTACCTTACATACGTCTTGGGTGCTGAAAATTTCAGACAAAGAGGTCCTTCATATGATGAAAAAGCAAAAAGAACTATTGCTTACTTTAAAACAAAGGAAAACTCGGTACCTAGGACTCATTATACGAGTCTAAAAATACCAGTTAACAACTCGTCGTTGAAGGGGAAATACAAGATAAAAGGTATGTTGAAAAGCGAAGTAACTCGTGGCTGAAGAACATTCGGAGATGGTACAATGGCATTTGGCTAAGTGCAGAGCCAGCCCCCGTCAGGAGAAAGGCTCCTTAAGAACAAGAAATTTGCCCAACAGGTTTTCCCGACAATGACGTAGTATTTCTTCCAAGGATTCCATTTAAGTTCGCCGAGCATTCCTGTTACACTTTACCGTCCTGTTACGACAGTACAAGAACGGCTCTGAATTCGTTCGATGTCCGCTGTCACGTCTACTTGATAAAGACTCCGAACGCCGTTTCTAACAATACTCTAGAATTGTTCGCCCTAGCGTCTTCTATATTTCCTTTACAGGGGCCTCGCGCTTTCCCAGAATCCTTTTAATAAATGTAAGCCTTCCTCTCGCTTTCCCTAATGCTCGTTCCACATGATTCTACCATTTCGTAGCTCTTCTTAATACTGCTACAATATTCTAGAGTTGTTCGCCCTAGCGTCTTCTATGATATTTCCTTTACAGGGGCCTCGCACTTTCCCAGAATCCTTTTAATAAATGTAAGCCTTCTTCTCGCTTTCCCTAATGCTCGTTTCACGTGATTCTACCATTTCGTACCTCTTCTTAATACTGCTACGAAACACTTCTACGATGTCACGTACTAATGTGCTTACCAGTAATTTTGTAATCTGATATTATCTGGTCATTTCTCTTTGTTTCAAGCAATATTTTGCATTCACCCATTACAGCCACTTTCCTCAAAACAGCAGTGTCAGCGAGGGACGAAGTACTAGAGAGAGAGAGAGAGAGAGAGAGAGAGAGAGAGAAACGTACTTTAGGACAACCAAATGGGAGCAATGAAGAGGAAGATCAAGGAAGACAGCAGTGTGTAAGAAAAATGTGACGCACGGTTGCACGTTAACGTCGCTTTGTTGTACCAGTACAACAGAGTAGGGAGCATAGAGAAAGAAAAGTCAGCTACAATCGAAGCGCCAAAATTTAGTGTGCAAGCGCGAGGTCTACCATATTCAAACCGAGTAAACAGTCGTGTTTAAAACGAAAGACGAAAGGGTACGTTTTATTTATTAATTGTTCATTTTAGCTGCTGAGTTTACCTACAAGTAAATAGTTGTATGATGTTCCGGTATATTAATAATTTTTACTTATGGACCGTCTGACAGCAACTGAATAAAACACAGTTTTAGTGCCATACGCGTTTCGCCTTTATTTTCTGCAAGGCATCACCAGTGGCAGGTTGCGTGGACAATTTCCTACATATTATGCTTTAAAACAAGCGTTCAGTGCATAGTGTTGTGGAATGGGGAAAAAAACCGCAAACTGGCGTTCATAAGAAGAAGAACAACACGAAAAATGCAACAGGAGCATAATATGTAGGAAATTGTCCACGCAACCTGCCACTGATGATGCCTTGCAGAAAATAAAGGCGAAACGCGTATGGCACTAAAATTGTGTTTTATTCAGTTGCTGTCAGACGGTCCACAAGTAAAAATTATTAATATACCGTAATATTACACGCAAATGAGGAAGACAGGACTATAAAAGTTGAAGTTGTATGATGTATTGTAAAAACTAGAAATATGTGTTAATATTTAGTTAGAGTCTTACCATTGTTAGAATGAGCAATAGCAAGAAAAAAAGACCACAAAGGAGAATAACGAGCGTTCTCACGAAGAGGCTGTAGCAGCACTTGAGAAAAAATTAAAAAGACTTGTTTCCAGTTTGCGCATTTTCTTCACTATATAACACATCTCATTCGATTCTGAGGAAAGAAAATGAAACACACAATTGGTTTCTCTCGTATTATATAGTTTGATATCACAGACTGATGATGAAGTGTCTGTTTTGTTCGATATTGGTAATGGTTATGACACTTAATTTCCAAGTACTCTGTAGCATAAAATTTGAAGGGTTTGCAGTGGGGCCAACGAGATATACGGGCCCTGCAAAGAACTTGTAACGTCACACTAGTGGACTTGTCCGCCACACTTCGCGAAAGCTCGGCTCCGTGCAAAGCCCACGAGAAATAGATATGTATTTGAAGAGGTACCTATTGAAAGTCTTAATTTTGTCGTGTGCTATCGAGAATTTGCACGCCTATCGAGAATTTGCACGCATTGAAACTTGCAGTCAAGAATTATTAAATTCGTCTGAAATAATTACTCGCTCTCCACCGGAGGCGGGTGCATGCACTCGTAGGACCTATAGTGTCACATGCTGTGACGTACGCTCCACGGCTTGTCTTTCTCGTGGGCCTCGGTTTGCGGTGAAAAATGTGGTCGCTAACTACTTTTGGTTTGGTCCATTTCAGGTGATACACTGCTGCGTGTTAAACTCAGCAAACATATCGAAATTGTTTTTAAAGATGGAAGAAAAGCCACATCCCGCCACGCTAAGGAGAAAATAGACGTTAAAGTATTTTATTTGAGCACGCTGACTTCGAGCGCGCTGCCTGACGGCGTGCAAGTAGTCTGCGCTCAGTCGTGATCAGTTCGTGCAAGTAGACGCACGTTTCTCAAAATCAGTGATCGTGATTTATTGTCGTACTTACTCCCGGAAGAAAACGATGAAGAAGAAGGCGTTAATTTCCAACAGTTGCATGCCAGTGACGGAAAAGCTGAAACATGTGCTATCTTTAGGATAAGCATCGACGAAAGTTTCTTTACACTTATCAACCATCGTTTATTAAACGGATGTGATTAACAATACATTATACACTGAAGCATCAAAGAAACTGGTATAGGCATTAGTATTCAAATACAGAGATATGTAAACAGGCAGAAAACGGCGCTGCGGTTAGCAGTACCTATATAAGACGAGTGTATGGCGCAGTTGTTAGATCGGTTACTGCTGCTACAATGGCAGGTTATCAAGATTGAAGTGAGTTTAAACGTGGTGTTATAGACGGCGCACGAGCGATGGGACACAGCATCTCCGAGGCAGCGATGAAGTGAGGATCTTCCCGTACGACCATTAATAGGCTGCGTTCACACTGCCGGCCGGGCCGAGCCGGGCTGACGCGTACTGGCTCGGCTCGTGCCTAGCCAGCTTAGACCGACGAGTAGTGCATTCACATTGCGCGCCGCGCCGAGCCGGGACGGCGAAATGGGGGAAAATCCACTTCTCCGATTTTCATGTTTTAAAAATTCTTAGCGGTATATAAGACTTCGCCGCATCGTTTTATGAACTTACTTTTTCCTTAAAAGCGTTACTTGCGTCGTGAAAAAAGAAAAAGTCTACTTTTCGTTTCGCGTGATTTCTTAGTTTCGTAACGCTTCCCAACCGATTTTGAAGAAAGTATGTGGCTAAAGAATCTGATTTTTGAACACGTGGTAGTGCAACATCTTAGCTTCGTATTGAATCATTTATCTTTCCATATTTCTTAACAGTCATTGTGAAATGATGCTATTTGTCAACGTTGTGCACTTGATTTACAAATCTTGTAGTGAAAAAGTTATGTAGCGGGTAGCTTACTGTTAGATCCGTTTTAGACCATACATTGTTGGGAATGAAATGTAGCTAAAAGTACCAAAAAGTTTTTGAAATGATAATGATACTGATATCTGTCTCTGGTCTCAAGTAATGCGAGCTATTCAGTGGCGTCAGTGCCGCGTCCGCAAGCCACGGAGTTCGCGCGGTTACAGCTTGGTTTAGTGTAGTCATATAATGCAGCACAGAAAAAATCTAATTACTAGTGATCAGCGCAGACCTAGTGCCGGTCCCTCTTATTATTTTAATGGTCTCATTCTCTAGATAAATCCAAATGTATAAGAATTTTTCCCTCGGCTACTGGACAATTCATCTGCTATGCTTTTATAATTGGCCACACGTTGCATCACAAAAGACAAACAATTATTTGTCATCAACATCCGACAATTAGTATGATGTACATTTCGTATTTCGAACTAAAAGATAACTGAAGCGCAATTCTGTAGTCTCGTTGTCTACTTTTGACAGAAAAAATAATGGAGAGTTAATGAAACTACTGTAGATCGGCACAGATGAGCGTTTCATTGTTCTTCATTGTTTTTTTTTCTTCTTTGGCGGGCTGCGCTGCACTGTCAAGGTAATCCCCACTCTTTGGCTAAATGGCTGGCGGGAGGCCAAATAAATAAATTTAAAAAGATCTCCACCCTTCGACAGCTGACAAGCAAGTCAGTAGAAAACGCAGCTGCAGTCAACGG
Organism: Schistocerca americana; assembly: GCF_021461395.2. Classification (NCBI taxonomy): domain Eukaryota; kingdom Metazoa; phylum Arthropoda; class Insecta; order Orthoptera; family Acrididae; genus Schistocerca; species Schistocerca americana. Next base: position 692,170,430 of record NC_060122.1, read on the forward strand.
TTGCTCGCCTTTAGCTAGTCTGTGCTGTCGTGTAGAACAATGTCTTCACTCTTTTATTGGTATTGTTTTGACTCTGCAGTAACTCGTCGAGTTTTGAAGTACAGAAGAACTAGGAGGTTATGGATTCATCCTATGAATAGCGACAGACATTTAGGAGAGTTTTTTTCTTTATATGAAGAACTTAAAAACTATCCTGAAAAATTTTATTCAAATTACAGAATGAATCATAATACATTTCAGTATGTGCTGCAGAACATTCAAGACAAAATTTCTAAACAGAACACACATTTTCGCAGAAGTATAACAGCAGAAGAAAAATTGTGTACAACGATAAGGTAAGATTCGTTAGTAGACACCTTTTGGTTTGCAGTAGAACTTTGTACAGCATTCGCTACCTCCAGTTAATTGTAGTCATGCTTTTGTATTTTAAATTTCACAAACGCTAACCTCTGAGGGGAAGAGAGTTTATGGGACTCCTGAGAACCATTAGGAAGTAATTAGCTTCGTCATTTTGGGTAATGTCTTGCTGTGCCTTCAACGAAGAATCGCAGAAATACTCCTTCAGAATTTTCCAACTTTTTTCTTCTTTTTTCTTCATGATGCAGCGCTTGGCAGTGGTGATGGTTCATCATGTGGTGCCACTGATGACCTCACAGAATTCTTTTCATTACCTTGTAAGATAGACAGATTGATAGGCGAAGAGTTTTGAGATAATGCCCTTTGACTCAGTGGTTTTATCTCCACTGATAAGGAACTGCCACAGCATGACTTTACAATGCATTATCATCTGGTAGGGACACATTTCCGTCCCTCAGTGACACTCATATCTGTCTCCGTTTACAAGTAAATGCGAACTATTCAGTGGCGGCAATGCCGCGATTGCTGGCAAGCTATTGTTGTAAATGCATGTAAATACGGTAGATTAAATAAATGAAATAAAAGTAATTTCGCATGTATCATCATAATAAACGTAATTTTTCCTCACTGATTGTGAAATGTGAGGTAACATCTTAAAATAAAAGACGTGTGCAGTCACACTTGTGATGAAAGCAGAAGGGAGACGAGTGATGCGGGTACTGCAGAAGCTGTAGTGCTGCTCCACAGGCTCGCGCCTGCGGTCGGCTCGCGCCGGCAATATTAAACACTCGGAATGTCGTCGGCTCGGCTCCGGGAGGCTCACGCCGTGTCGGCGCAGCCCGGCCGCCAGTGTGAACACCGCAATTCAGAACCATGTGTTTGATATCGAAGCGGGCGGCGGCCCGGCCAGGCTCGGCTCGGCCCGGCCGGCAGTGTGAACGCAGCCTTTACGCGAGTGTGCCGTGAGTATCAGGAAAAAGATCAAATCTCCGACATCTCTGCGGCCGGAAAAAGATCCTGCAAGAACGGGGCCAATGACAACTGAAGAGAATCATTCAACGTGACAGAAGTGCAACCCTTCCGCAAACTGCTGCAGATTTCAGTGCTGGGCCATCAACACGTGTCAGTGTGCGAACCATTCAACAATACGTCATCGATATGGGCTTTCGGAGCCGAAGGCCCACTCGTGTTCTCTTGATGACACAAAGCTTTACGCCTCGCCTGGGCCCATCAACACGGACGTTGGACTGTTGATGACTGGGAACATGTTGCGTGGTCGGACGAGGCGCGCTTCAAATTGTATCGAGCGGACGGACGTCTACGGCTATGGAGACAACCTCATGAATCCATGGAACCTGCATGTCAGCAGGAGACTGTTCAAGCTGGTGGAAGCTTTGTAATCGTGTGGGACGTGTGGAGTTGGAGTGATATGGGACCCCTGATAAGCCTAGATACGACTATGACAGGTGACACGTACGTAAGCATCCTTTCTGTTAACCTGCATTCATTCATGTCTATTGTGCATTCCGACGGACTTCGGCAATTCCAGCAGGACAAGGCGACACCCCATACGTCCAGAATTGCTACAGAGTGGCTCGAGGAACACTCTTCTGAGCTTAAACACTTCTGCTGGCCACCAAACTCCGCACACATAAACATCACTGAGCATGTCTAGGATGCCTTGCAAGGGCTGTTCAGAAGAGACATCCACCTCTCGTACTCTTACAGATTTATGGACAGCCGTGCAGGATTCATGGTGTCAGTTCCCTCCAGCACTAGCTCAGACGTCAGTCGAGCCCATGCTATGTCGTGTTGCGGCACTTCTGCTTGCTGGCGGGGGCCCTACACGATATTAGGCAGGTGTACCAGTTTCTTAGGTTCTTCTGTGTATGTAAGAGTGAACTTATAGTTCAGGGCCTGATTTAAAACAGTTCTATGAATTAAATTTTAATACAGCCTACTGCCTTCATTTAAAGCAACACTTTTGTGTTACATATGATATTTTCAGCACTGATGCAAACACTGGAACTCCTGCAGAGTGTCCCGTAACAGCTGTTTCTGTTAGAACTGAAGTTGATTTATCAGCTCATGGTACCTAGAAAAGAAAACTTAAGAAGTAAAAAAAATGGTTCAAATGGCTCTGAGCACTATGGGACTCAACTGCTGTGGTCATAAGTCCCCTAGAACTTAGAACTACTTAAACCTAACTAACCTAAGGACAGCACACAACACCCAGCCATCACGAGGCAGAGAAAATCCCTGACCCCGCCGGGAATCGAACCCGGGAACCCGTGCGTGGGAAGCGAGAACGCTACCGCACGACCACGAGATGCGGGCAACTTAAGAAGTAAAATAAAATTGATACGAGGAAGAAAAAACATATATTTACAAAACAAAGTAGCTTCGTTGTCCTCTGAAGCTAAAAGCAGTGGCAGTTCCATCATGCACATGCTGACAGTAATGAATTTAAAATGGTTCAAATGGCTCTGAGCACTATGGGACTTAACTTCTGAGGTCATCGGTCCCCTAGAACTTAGAACTTCTTAAACCTAACTAACCTAAGGACATCACACACATCCATGGCCGAGGCAGGATTCGAAACTACGACCGTAGCGGTCGCGCTGTTCCAGACTGTAGCGCCTAAAATCGCTTTTTTTTTCTTAATTTTGTTCGTTGTGTTTTGTCGTTGCGGACGTCACATGACATCCTTTAAAGTTCATTTTGTTCATCCTTCCACCCAGTTTTTTTTTATTACAGAGGCTAAACAGCTCTCTGGCCGAACAAGCTGAGCTACCGTGCCGGTTAACCGCTCGGCCACCTCGGCCGGCTGAATTTAAAAGCTTGTGTGATAAGTTTTAACAAAAGATATGGCAAAATTTGTTTGTTTTGCTTTTCCTTTCGCGAAACTTTTCATTTATTCGTTTGGATTATTTCGTTTAGTAAAAATGTTCATTTCGAGTGGTAGTAGTGATCAGCCATCATTTCGCGTTTACTCGGTTTCAGTATGGCACCGAGAGCAACGCTTGGCTTCACACGAATCGAAGGAGCCGCCCTCTGCTTTTTTTTCTGTTATTCTCTATTCTGCACAAATATTGAGATTCTCAGTTGATATCACGTGAAAGTAAGTACTGGATGAACCCTTTAGTACAATAGACTCTCTTTATAGCACCAAATTTGTATTGAGGATAAAGAAAGGAAAGATGACCACAACGAAAGGTGATAGGAAGGGGAATAGCGACTTAGTTGCAGTTACATTGCGGGAGATACAGTAAAAAGAACTGAGACACTTATTTTATGTGATATGCAACATTACATAAGCTAGCCGAAGCAAGGGAAGTGTCTGAAGTAACTTGTGCAGCTGAAGATTGTTCTCTTCATCAGAAGAGTTTGATGGGCCCGTAAGGCAGAATCACAGTAATTAGGTTGTAAGAACACGAAAGGTGCCGCTAAACATGTTTCAAAAGAAAATCATCCGTAGGATGTGGAATCCGAATTTTTAAATACTGCTAATGAACGTTAAAAGTCATTCCACTGGAAATATTGTTCGCCCCGATAGCTGAGTGGTCGGCATGACGGATTGCCGTCTTACGGGCCCGGGTTCGATTCCCGGCTGGGTCGGGGATTTTCTCCGCTCAGGGACTGGGTGTTGTGTTGTCTTCATCATCATTTCATCCCCATCTGGCGCGCAGGTCGCCCAATGTGGCATCGAATGTAATAAGACCTGCACCAAGGCAGCCGGACCTGCCCCCTAAGGAGCCTCACGGCCAATGACGCCAAACGCTCATTTCATTTCCACTGGAAATGTTAGAAATCAATACCCAAAGGGCACAGCGATTCCGGCTTAGTTAAAAACAGACAAGCAACAATTTCCTTTTTTCTCCTCTGTTCCAATGTGTTTCACCATTTATGTAGACATCTTCACAATTACAAGGATATCAACTTAATTTTTTTAAATGTAACAGTTTGGTTTTGTATATCATCTGTGCTTATGACCAACTTGACAATTTTTATATCAGAAAACTTCTGTACTATCAATATTTCCCTCAGTGGTTCGGTTATTTTATCTATAGTTGAGACAACACCTTGTCACTCGAGGATGGTGTAGGAAGCCGAAAACTATTTCGTGTATAAATAAAAGTTGTGGCAAAACCTAAAGAACCTTTATTGTATAATTTGTAATAGCACTTGGAGAATTTTTCAGGTAGGGTCTTTTACAGAAAAAGGGGGGTGGACAAAAATATAGAAACACCAAAAACGCAGCACATTACCGTGTCTAATACGGTGTAGGGAAACCACTGACATTCAAAACCGCTTCCAGTCGTCTCGGTATGGATAAACAGTGGCGTCTGTTGTGTAAGAGTACAAGAGCACGTGAACATCCTAGCTTTTGACATCTTTCGGATTTATTGGTTAGTCCGCAGCTCGTGGTTGTGCGGTAGCGTTCTCGCTCCCCAAGCCCGGGTTCCCGGGTTCGATTCCCGGCGGGGTCAGGGATTTTCTCTGCCTCGTGATGACTGGGTGTTGTGTGATGTCCTTAGGTTAGTTAGGTTTAAGTAGTTCTAAGTTCTAGGGGACTGATGACCATAGATGTTACGTTCCATAGTGCTCAGAGCCATTTGAACCATTTATTGGTTATTTTTCTTTGAATACTGTTAAATGTAATGGAAATACGGTACTCTGAAACACACGGCACTAATCTACCGAGCTTTGCTGCATTACTAATTCTCTAGATTCTGTGAAACTTGGCATGAGGGTCATGAGCACACCTTCAGTTGCGCACGTTTTAAGAAGCTTTAGCGCAGGGGCAACTGGGTGACATAGTTGCTCTGCTGGCCGAGCACAGTGTATGTGCGCAGGGTTCACAGCGTGCATAGCTAGTTCAACTAGAAGTTCACGTCAGTGCCACCAGGTGGAAGCACACTGCAGCACACGTTTATCCACGTTCGCTTGGAATAAATTCCGCTTGACGGCAGCACGCTCTTCAGATATGATAATTCGCTCACTATATAGTAAAATTAGATTGGACATCGTTATATGTTATAGAAAAACCTGTTTTATGGGCTTCTGAATGAGATGAAGTATTTTAAGTTTTCGATTTTATCATACAGTAATCCATTTGAGGCGCTGAGAACCACAAAATACATCAGCGTCAAATGTGAGACTTTGTATCCATGCTTCTGATATCCTTGGATCTTATGGTGTGTCACGTTTATCTGTGCTGTAGGCCCACACTGTATACATGAATATTCACGAAAAGATGTCCCACTGGTTTCTTTGATATTCACTTAAATGTGGGATCGACGACGGTGTGCTTTTGGGTCTTATGGTTCTCAGCGCTTCAGTTTTATTCTAGTCAAGTGATCATGTTGGTAGACAGTAGTACTTGAATTTAATCATTTCCACAAACAGCAGTTTGTGTTTGGTTGTTTACTGTTCAGGAATCTGTTTTCGTGTGTAGTGTCAACATGAACTCTGTTGAATCTGTTTTAAATGCTAACAGAAAAGAAAATTACCAGGGAAAGGTAGCCGCAAAGGAACTAGGGCCTCCCAGGCGAGATTCGTTGATTGAGAAAGTGACGAGATCAATGAGAATGACTACAGGCTAGAAAAGAAATGTATAATAAGCGTATGTTGTTGTGTGGGGATCTCGTACATTTGACCGAAAAAAATGAAAAAGCACGAAAACACCTATATACACAAAAATGGGAAATGAAGATTACCGAAAGTTTGAACGTTATTTCGTTCTTGCCCTAAACTGTACTTGATTATGAACAATACAACAAAATTCCCCAAAAACAAGTCTTTCTTTTTTTCAGACACTTTATGCATATTATTATTACCACTGTTATTATTATTATTAGCAGGGGCTGTAGTTATATATTTATGTTGATTAGCATGACTTGTATATAGCAGATACTATTCATTTCACATTTCACATGGCCTGTTCTGTGATAGTGCCACGCAAAACAACTAGGAGTGCAAGCCCCCTCCATGAAAAACACGATCACACCATAACACCACCGCCTCCGATTTTTACTGTTGGCACTACACACGCTGGCAGATGACGTCACCGGGCATTCGCCATACCCACAGCCTGCCATCGGATCGCCACATTGTGTACCGTGATTCGTTATTCCACACAGCATTTTTCCACTGTTCAATCGTCCAATGTTCACGCTCCTTACACCAAGACAGGCGTCATTTGGCATTTACCGGCGTGATGTGTAGCTTATGAGCAGCGGCTCGACCATGAAATCCAAGTTTTCTCACCTCCCGCTATAACGATATGTTTACGTAATGTGTACACATAAACATACAGTTATAAATGTACCCGTTCGTAGCCGCTAATTATAACAATATGTTTACTTTTGTGCTGTAACATATAGCCATAATCGGCGATGGAAATACGTTTGCGAACGCCGACCGTGTGCGGCTGTTTCTTGTTGGATCGTCTGATCAGTCGGAAGTTGCATTGCAGAGGAGAGTAAATGCCTATTCAAAATATAATTATTTTTGGATAGCTCAACATGAATTTCCTAAGGGACCGTAGTTTATCATGCATTTACCAGTAGAATATTTCGCCGCATGTAACTTCCGTCCGATTTCGACGAAAGAATTCGTGACTGTGAACTCTCTATTTGGCAGAAACATAAAGAAAATTAATTAACTTCATGAAGGAGTGAGACATAGATTCTATATTAAATAAATAGTCCATACACCAGTTCCATTTAACTCTGAATTTATGGCAATTAATAGATGAACTTACGCTGCAATGAAGGATTTAACATGGATGCCGTTTTGACTAGCACTTCTCTTCTCGTAATGAAAATAATTCCTTTGACGTTTTCACATACACGTCGCACAATAAATCTACTGCTATGCAGTATTGCACTTTTATTTTACACTAAAATAATATTATTTTTAACAATAATAATACTACGGCAAGACATGCGCGTCCGACGCAAGTTACAAGAGACAAGAGAAAAAAAATGAGTAAGCGAGTAACTGTTAATCGAGAATATCTCTTACAACAAAAGAATGTGTAAAAGTGTTCTTCTTCTGTCCGTTTTTCCCGCCGCGGTTTTCAAAGTCAGTAACTCAATGCATCTCTGACGGCGCTTCGGCAATAAACAAGTTACGTCCCAGGTCATTCACCTTTTACATTCTCACAACATTATTTGCTAACTGTAGCTGTTGCCGAGCGACTGCTCGATTAGTGAATGATTTAAAATGATAAGGCAATCACATAATGTTACACCGCCTAACTGTCATAGTACTTGCAGTGGATCCTGATGTAGTTTGGAATTCCTGTGTGATGGTCTGGACATGTCTGCCTATTACACATTACGACCCTCTTCAACTGTCGGCAGTCTCTGTCAGTCAACAGATGAGGTCGGCCTGTAAGCTTTTGTGCTTTACGTGTGCCTTCACGTTTCCACTTCACTATCACATCGGAAACAGTAGACCTAGGGTTGTTTAGGAGTGTAGAAATCTCGCGTACAGACGTATGACACAAGTGATACCCAATCACCTGGCCACGTTCGAAGTCCGTGAGTTCTGTGGAGCGCCCCATTCTGCTCTCGCACGATGTCTAATGACTGCTGTGGTCGCTGATATGGAGTGGCTGGCAGCAGGTGGCAGCACAATGCACCTAATATGAAAAAAGTATGTTTTTGCGGGTGTCCGGATACTTTTGATCACATAGTGTATCAGCAGAAACCGACAGCATGTAACTCTCAGATCACACGAACAGAACACAGGCGATATCTCTCTAATATTTTTTAAAATTAAATATCTGTCTAGTTCTCGAAGATATTTCCGATAATATGTCTTTTTTAACACTTAATAACCCTGACATACTACCCTCTCCCCCCCTTCCATCTTCTTTTTTCCCCACCTCACGTCTCTCTGCCCCCTTCTCTCCCCCGAGTCCCTTTGCATTTCCCTCCTCTGCCTCCTCTCATTCCCCCTCGCGTCTGCCCTGTCCCTCTCCCCCTTTATGAGTCCTCTCCCTCCTTGGTCCCCCCCTTTTCGTTTTTTCCTTCCTCCTTCCTTGTTCTTTCCCCTCCTCCAGGTCCCCCCCCCTCCCCCCCATCTGCCTTTGGCTTGGGAGTGTCATCTTTGTGGCGCCATTTTCGTGCAGTGTTTTACAGTGAGTGTTCCGTGTTGTGTTTTTTGGGAAGTTTTGCGAACGGCCATCACACTGTCGCTGGGTGTGCTTTTTAACTCTTGCGAACAGAAACCAGACTGTCGCCATGTTTTTTAATTGTGTGTGTACTATGTTACTTGTCTGATTCCTGTGTCTTTTATAAACATTGCCAACCCCTTTTGCTTTCTGTTTTAACTTTCCGCATTTTTCCGCCATTTTACACTTTAAGTCACCGTTTTATCGCCTGTTTTTCTTGTTTCTTTTCTTGTTCCGATTTTAGAAACAAAGTCTGTAGGCTGTAGAGCAGCGTACTACGCTGCTGCCAGCCCACCACCTTCGGGGGGACTTGAAAATCAATGAAGAAAAAAAAAAAAAAAGGAAGACATACTACTACCGCTACAAAATTCTCCTGTACAGTAGTCATTTTTATGTTGGCTGTAACATACACTAAAACTCGTCGTTCTCTGATGGTATTTAGTATCTGATTGAAGGTATCAGAAAATTTAACACCACTGTCTTAGTATTCAGAGATAGAGTGTATCCTTCGCAAGCGCTGTGTTTCAGTATAATGCGACGGAAAATGTTGGTTTGTGTCCACAGCTCGTGGTTGTGCGGTAGCGTTCTCGCTTCCCGCGCCCGGGTTTCCGGGTTCGATTCCCGGCGGGGTCAGGGATTTTCTCTGCCTCGTGATGACTGGGTGTTGTGTGATGTCCTTAGGTTAGTGAGGTTGAAGTAATTCTAAGTTCTAGGGGACTGATAACCATAGATGTTAAGTCCCATAGTGCTCAGAGCTATTTGAACCATTTTTTGTTGGTTTGTGCTCCATTATGAACAAAATGATTTTAAAGCAGAATTTTACGTGGCCATTTAATACTTGTCTTATCTGTACGTATTAACTAAACTAAAACTAAAACTAAACTCCTCCCGAGCAGGCCATGAAGGCCCAACGGTTCCGACTGGCCGCCGTGTCATCCTCAGAGCACAGGCGTCACTGGATGCGGATATGGAGGGGCATGTGGTCAGCACACCGCTCTCCCGGCCGTATGTCAGTTTCCGAGACCAGAGCCGCTACTTCTGAATCAGAGAGCTCCTCAGTTTGCTTCACAAGGACTGAGTGCACCCCACTTGCCTACAGCGCTCGGCAGACCGGATGGTCACCCATCCAAGTGCTAGCCCAGCCCGACAGCGCATAACTTTGGTGATCTGACAGGAACCGGTGTTACCATTGCGGCAAGACCGTTGGCGTATGTATTAACAGGAACGTTAAAATACGAAGAATAGTCAGTACTACATCGTGGCAAAGTGCTGATCTTTCAAGTCAGCTTTTCAATTCAGTCCTCCTTACATGTATTTCTCATTCAATATCTTCACAGTTCTTAGTATAGAATTTTACAATGCTTCATTTTTTTTGATAGATTACTTTTTTATAGTTACGCGAATGATATGCCTACAAACATGCCATACAGAGTTTTGAGGTATCAAGAACGTTCTGCCATGTACAGGACGGGTGCACTGTTGGTCGATCACCAAATTGTGATATATCAATTATAGAAACAGAGGCGCTGAATATCTAGACAACAATAGCTTTTTAATGACGAGAATATACGGGGAGGCTGATCAACAATTGTCCGGAGCAATGATCTAATAAGCCTCGGTGCTGAACCATTAATTGTGCATTTCTGTTTGCCTCTCTCTGTCACACATTATAAAGGAGAAATGCTATGTTTACCGTTATGCCGTGTTTTGTAGATAAAAGTCAAAAAATTACATTTGGCCCTAAGAACTGACGTCATGCTATTGTTTAATGTCGTCATCTAAAAGACACATATGGATCACCATAAATAGGATAATTTTTAGGCTTTCTTGTTCTGGCGTGACACCGAATAAGAAAGCAAATATATGGGTACAAAAATGTTATTAATTTTGCATATCCATTTACACAGAGCAAACAACTGTATCTTTGTGTTAGCTTGGTGTAGTTTTAATAACATCCAGCTTAATTATAAACTTATAATTTAAATCTACATCTGAATCATTTAATACTTTCTCCAATCAGTAATTTGATAAGTTCAAAGCATGTATATTCTCGAATTCTAATATGCATCTAATGTTTTAATTTGTAAATTATCTCTTTTATGACTTTTACAATTAGCTGTTTTCCTTATGGCACTTCTTCTAGCTGAGACCAATGGTGAATTTTAATTTTACCTCTTATTTCTAGCATTACTATACTGTTAAAACGTTCCTCATCTTCCTGTGTGTATGTTGGCAGCTCTTCTGCCCCACATTCTTGTGAAATTTCCTTGTAATACTTTACGTTCACAAATTTTGCCAACGAATGTCCATTAAATGTAATTATTCCATCAGGTTTTTAACTCTGCAAAAGACTATTCTGTTGCAAAATGTCCAGTCCACCACATTTACATACAGTGTAATAATCCTCCTCAAGCTGATTCAAATGAGAGCGAATATTTAGAAAATGTTATCATGCATCCTTTAATGCAGTGAAAGTCCACTGATCCAAAGATTTATGCACACACTCCACTTTATGATCGCTTTCAATTGGCATATATATTGTATACCCCACTTGCATCCAGATTTCTTGTGCACTGTGTTTAAAGTAGTATGTGAGCTTTGCTTGCACAACTACAATTATTTTTCCAATAGCAATTTATCTCCCCCCTTCGTGGAGAATTTCTTTGTCATAAACGACAGTCTTCGTTTTTTTAATTCGACTTCTTCCACTTCCAGTTTTCTTTTTAGTAGACATAACACATTAACTGTCCTTGAGGTTCAGTTTTTCTAATAGGGTATGTTTTAGGTCTGTTCATAACATGTCTTCTTTTCTTAAGACTTGTGGCATAACATTTTTCATGCGAATCACATCTAAACCAGCAACATCCATATTTGATGATGTTGTGAAGAACAATGTCCTACCATGAGAAAAATATATTTTCTCCAGCTTTAATATAATAATTATATATAATATGTATATTGTTCCAGGCAAAACACAATTTATAACCTTTTATTGGTCTTGATTGTCTGGGAAGTGCTATACCTGTCAACTTCTTGAATTCTTATTAATCCCACAGTAGACACAGTAAACACACCAGGAAGTACTTCCTCATAGACTTGGTACATAGGAAAAGCGTATTTGCTGCAGTGTGCTAATTGTTTAACGTGGGAAATGGGTATTTGTTAAAATAGCTTACTTTACTAATTGTTTAGCATTTGAAGTCTTATATTTACGCATGTGTACATATATGGTCCACAGTCTTCAAAAGTGGCAGAAAATGGGTCAAAAATAAGTTTCCATAAACTTGTACTTAACACTGGGAGGTGGTTATATGTTGAAGTGATTGCAGAAAAAGCCATTTTTTATTTTTCTACATACTACATACTTCTCACCTTTCTCCTTAGCTTACGTTTTGAGCGTTTTGCATTTTTTTATATTGTCGAACACTTCTTCCGGCTTGACAAATCCTTTGAATGTGTCTTGGTTTTTCTTCAGTCTTACTTCCATTATCAATCACAACGTCAGAACTGACTCTCTGGTGCCTTTAGCTTTCCTAAAACCAAACTGATCGTCATCAGATTCTCAGTTTTTATTTTCATTCTTCTCTACATTATTCTGGTCAGCAAACTGAATGGACGATAGTTAAGCTGATTGTGACCTAGCTCTCGACCTTATCTGCTCTTGCAATCTTTGAGATTGTGTAAACGATATTTCTCTGGAAGTCTGATGGTGTGTCTCAAGACTCATCGCTTGTACATACCAACTGAATAGTCTCTTGATTGTCACTTCCCCTGTAACTTTAGTAATTCCAAAGGAATATTACCTATTCCATTCGCTGTATTTGACCGCAACTTCAACGCCCTATTAAACTCTAACACTAGAGCCTCTAGCCGGCCGGAGTGGCCGAGCGGTTAAAGGCGCTACAGTCTGGAACCGCGCGACCGCTACGGTCGCAGGTTCGAATCCTGCCTCGGGCATGGATGTGTGTGATGTCCTTAGGTTAGTTAGTTTAAGTAGTTCTAAGTTCTAGGGGACTGATGACCACAGCAGTTAAGTCCCATAGTGCTCAGAGCCATTTGAACCATTTGAACTAGAGCCTCTATGTCTTCGACATCGCCTCCCATTTCATCATGAGTCACGTCGCATGACAAGTCCTCCTCGTCTTTGAGCTCTTCAGTGCACTGTAGCTAGAGAACGTATACGACAGAGTGCAGTTCACTGCACTTTTTAAGCGATTGTGCCTGGCGTCTACAATTAAGCTGCATCGCAAGATGGAACGCAGTCACCTGCCAAATTTGACAGGACATGAACCTGACAAGTGACACCAGGCCTGGAATTCAAATCCATTATTTGATGACATATTAAAAGAAACAACATTGCTGTAGATCTGTATAATTAAATGTGTGTTTCCCGCAAAATAATTTTTATGTCTGATGAACGGCAGAATTAGAGAAAAATATTAGTCACATAACCAGATGTTCTGGAAATAACTGTAACCATCCAGAAAAATAAGTTTAATTTGTTTAGTTTCAGGGAGACTGAAGAAACTTCAGTTGTTCCTGTTAATAACTGAAAAAGTTAGCAGCCTGTCTCCACACAATGTATTTTTTTTATAAATCATTCTTGCTCTAATGTCTGTTTGACTTACTGGAGGACTGCGAAATCGTTTCCCCATACATGCATTTAATATCACTAGTACATGAAAATCAAGGTGCTCTTCCATTTGATATGAATGCAACTTCATGAGGAACAGTAGTTTATAGGAAGATATATGAAAGACAAATGGAAGAAACTTCCTGGCAGATTAAAACTGTGTGCCCGACCGAGACTCGAACTCGGGACCTTTGCCTTTCGCGGGCAAGTGCTCTACCAACTGAGCTACCGAAGCACGACTCACGCCCGGTACTCACAGCTTTACTTCTGCCAGTACCTCGTCTCCTACCTTCCAAACTTTACAGAAGTTCTCCTGCGAACCTTGCAGGACTAGCACTCCTGAAAGAAAGGATATTGCGGAGACATGGCTTAGCCACAGCCTGGGGGATGTTTCCAGAATGAGATTTTCACTCTGCAGCGGAGTGTGCGCTGATATGAAACTTCCTGGCAGATTAAAACTGTGTGCCCGACCGAGACTCGAACTCGGGACCTTTGCCTTTCGCGGGCAAGTGCTCTACCAACTGAGCTACCGAAGCACGACTCACGCCCGGTACTCACAGCTTCACTTCTGCCAGTACCTCGTCTCCTACCTTCCAAACTTTACAGAAGTTCTCCTGCGAACCTTGCAGGACTAGCACTCCTGAAAGAAAGGATATTGCGGAGACATGGCTTAGCCACAGCCTGGGGGATGTTTCCAGAATGAGATTTTCACTCTGCAGCGGAGTGTGCGCTGATATGAAACTTCCTGGCAGATTAAAACTGTGTGCCCGACCGAGACTCGAACTCGGGACCTTTGCCTTTCGCGGGCAAGTGCTCTACCAACTGAGCTACCGAAGCACGACTCACGCCCGGTACTCACAGCTTTACTTCTGCCAGTACCTCGTCTCCTACCTTCCAAACTTTACAGAAGTTCTCCTGCGAACCTTGCAGGACTAGCACTCCTGAAAGAAAGGATATTGCGGAGACATGGCTTAGCCACAGCCTGGGGGATGTTTCCAGAATGAGATTTTCACTCTGCAGCGGAGTGTGCGCTGATATGAAACTTCCTGGCAGATTAAAACTGTGTGCCCGACCGAGACTCGAACTCGGGACCTTTGCCTTTCGCGGGCAAGTGCTCTACCAACTGAGCTACCGAAGCACGACTCACGCCCGGTACTCACAGCTTTACTTCTGCCAGTACCTCGTCTCCTACCTTCCAAACTTTACAGAAGTTCTCCTGCGAACCTTGCAGGACTAGCACTCCTGAAAGAAAGGATATTGCGGAGACATGGCTTAGCCACAGCCTGGGGGATGTTTCCAGAATGAGATTTTCACTCTGCAGCGGAGTGTGCGCTGATATGAAACTTCCTGGCAGATTAAAACTGTGTGTCCGACCGAGACTCGAACTCGGGACCTTTGCCTTTCGCGGGCAAGTGCTCTACCAACTGAGCTACCGAAGCACGACTCACGCCCGGTACTCACAGCTTTACTTCTGCCAGTACCTCGTCTCCTACCTTCCAAACTTTACAGAAGTTCTCCTGCGAACCTTGCAGGACTAGCACTCCTGAAAGAAAGGATATTGCGGAGACATGGCTTAGCCACAGCCTGGGGGATGTTTCCAGAATGAGATTTTCACTCTGCAGCGGAGTGTGCGCTGATATGAAACTTCCTGGCAGATTAAAACTGTGTGCCCGACCGAGACTCGAACTCGGGACCTTTGCCTTTCGCGGGCAAGTGCTCTACCAACTGAGCTACCGAAGCACGACTCACGCCCGGTACTCACAGCTTTACTTCTGCCAGTACCTCGTCTCCTACCTTCCAAACTTTACAGAAGTTCTCCTGCGAACCTTGCAGGACTAGCACTCCTGAAAGAAAGGATATTGCGGAGACATGGCTTAGCCACAGCCTGGGGGATGTTTCCAGAATGAGATTTTCACTCTGCAGCGGAGTGTGCGCTGATATGAAACTTCCTGGCAGATTAAAACTGTGTGCCCGACCGAGACTCGAACTCGGGACCTTTGCCTTTCGCGGGCAAGTGCTCTACCAACTGAGCTACCGAAGCACGACTCACGCCCGGTACTCACAGCTTTACTTCTGCCAGTACCTCGTCTCCTACCTTCCAAACTTTACAGAAGTTCTCCTGCGAACCTTGCAGGACTAGCACTCCTGAAAGAAAGGATATTGCGGAGACATGGCTTAGCCACAGCCTGGGGGATGTTTCCAGAATGAGATTTTCACTCTGCAGCGGAGTGTGCGCTGATATGAAACTTCTACAAATGGAAGAAGTTTTCTCATTTTGCCCATGGAAACACCAAGAAAGGAGCAACATAGTTTGATATGTCCTTGTTCGGCACCTTGCAGTGTGTCATGTAATAACTGAGAAACGATTTTAACGAGCTGTGTGGTACTAAAATTATACTGTTTGGCAAATAAAAATTTTATATTTTTGTTCTTCTGTCAGCAAAAAAATTGTATGCTATAAATTAAAAATCTTTTGAACTGTAAATACTAAAAAATATTGTTTGCGGGGCATTACTGATGTCATCTCACCAGTCTTTTCGCCAGTCTCCTGGATTAAATTCCAAACAACTCCTCAGTGTCTCATGAAGTCAGGGCACGTGACATTGTTGATGGTGAGCCATCTGTCAAATGAGACATTAAACTCGGTGGTCCCCTTGGTGTTCTTCGAGAGGAGTAGGCTACATTTCGGCACCAGGTCTCACGCTCTCCCTTCTCTCACCCTCTTCAGCACAAACATAACAATACACATAACACACACACACACACATTACAGTCACCTACATACACTTACGCATACAGCTCTCATACTTCACGAAGGAAAGGTGCCTGTATTCGCAAAGGATAGGGAAAACCTTCACGATTAGGAGGCTGAACCTGCCCTTCGGGGTCTCCAAGCCATCCATGCCATACGACTTTGCTTTACTTTACTTCACAAGAGAAATTGTTTGTTTTATATAGACAGATATTATTTGTAAGTTTCGACTAGGCCATTTTACTGTCTTCTGAGTTAACAAACAATGTCCACTAATTACGTCTTTGTTTCCTGGAAACCCTAGCATCTTGAAGTCATGTTCGTTTCCACTTGTACTGTGAGCAGTGGAAAAACCTGGCAGTGTCTAGCTGGGAATTCATAATAATGTAAGCTACAATAGTTAAAACCAGTAAATTAGCTTCAGTCAAAATCTTGCCTATAATAACAGCCGTGAGAATTAAATGCAGCGAGGTGTACAAAGTTTGAATACAATTCTGGATAATCAGTATTCAGAGCATTAATACGATGTACAGTATCACACACAATATACCAGCCGAAACAAACACCAAGCAGGTAAAAACATGTCATCCATAGTTCTCAACCAGTCAGGATCTATATCATATCTGACTAGCCTATGTCTACATAGGTGGGAGCGATGAGGAGGAAAAGAACGGTTACAGCCAAACGCCACTGGACACGCCGCTATGCATGCTTTGCAAACAGTCACCTTATAACGATACTATCACCGTCTTTGTTATACCCGAATACAATGTTCACTTTGCTATTTTGAATATGGCTGCACTACAGCAACGATTACAGAAGAGAAAAGGACACCCAACCAGTTGCAAAAAATGGTGGCCTTCAAATAACCTTGACGACGGTTTCGATGGATCTAAACCCGTCTTCTTCAGAAGGACAGACAAGCTTCACATTATCAATTCACTCAGTAAAAGCTGTCTCCAAATGATATTAATTTGCAACTGTCTGTATGTCCATATGCAAAAATTAAAGCCCCTAGAATCAAGGGCTTGTCACATGAGTGACAACAATTGCTTATAACAACAGCATTGCGCTACATTAACCAGCAAATGACCACACAGGGTTTTTCCAACTCGTACTCCCCTCCCTCCTCCCCGCTGGACATTCACCTTACTGGTGTGACAATATCTGTGACAACAGCGTTTGATGGCTCTGCCTCAGTCACGAATTTATATGATGTGTATACCGTGCTACACATTGCATTGCAGAGACTGAGTTGTTGGTTGCCAAGCATAGACTCTGCATACTATGATGATGTAAACTTTCTACACGTGTGTAGTGTACATGTTGATGATTTGGATCAGTACATTTGTTTCTGCATGAATGCAGAGCCAAAAGAGAAACAGCTTAAATGAACGTGTGAAAAACCAGGATATTGCGAGGTGCCCATCGGTTTGAAGGAGATACATGTAGAATTTATTGCACATCAATAAGCTTTATGTGGGGAATAGTGTACAGGCACAAAGAAGATAGAATCTGATGATTTCTTTGAAATACTACACCCGATGTACTATATTTAAATAAATAATGTGCTTATATATATAATCTCACACTGTGTATGTATTTTTTTTCATATACGAGGTGCTACAATAAAGTCTGTCAGACTGATTTTCTTCGCAAGATGTGGCAACCCTGCAGGCTTGTGTTGGCAACCCTGCAGGCTTGTATAGGCACAATATCTTTGATCTTGGTCTATAAGCTACTTCTAGTCCAAGCAGCACATTGATGCAACTGCTCAGTAGTGAGTTGTGCTGTAGTAAGTTAACACGTGTTCGTGTCTCTCATCATGGAAATGGAACCGTTTAATATTGCGCGATTATATGCAATTTCTTTTAACGATAAGTTGGGTGAAATAGCGACGACAACTTACGGTAAGCTTCAGAAGGCTTTTGGAGAAGAGGTTATGTCAAGAGCTCAAGTTTGTCGTTGGCATAAAATGTTTAGTGAAGGCAGAACGAATACGAGTATTGAAGATGAAGAACGCAGTGGATGACCATCAACCTCACGGGTGGATGCTAACTTGGCCAGGGTGCGTGAACTCGTACAATCTGATCGAAGATTATCTATAAAAATGGTCGCAGAAGAACTGAACATCAATCGAGAAATGGTTCGTCTAATAATAACTGAAGTTCTTGGTATGAGAAAGATTTGTGCAAAAATGGTCACCAAAAATCTCACACCACAACAGTGAGAAACACAGAAAAATGTGGCAGCCGATCTGTTAGACCAAATGGAAAGCAATCCAGAATTGTTGAGCCATGTTATCACTGGTGATGAAAGTTGGTTTTTTCAGTCCGATCCAGAGACAAAACGCCAAAGTTTGCAATGGTGCTCAAAGAGATCGCCCAGACCAAGAAAAGCTCACATGTCAAAGTCAAAAGTGAAATGCATGCTTGTGTGCTTCTTTGATTCCAAGGGAATTGTTCATAACGAGTGGGTGCCTCCTGGACAAACAGTTAACCAATATTACTACGAAGAAATTTTAGAAAGACTTTGTAAAAGAGTTCTTCGTGTCTGTGCCAACATTGCTGATAATTGGATTCTGCATCATGTTAATGCGCCATCCCATACTGCTCTGTCAGTACAGCAATTTTTGACCTCAAAACAAATTTCAGTACTACCACAACCACCTTATTCACCAGATATCGTTCTGTGCGACTTTTTTCTATTTCCAAGAATCAAAATGGCGGTCAATGGCAGAAGTCCTGGAAAAAGTGTGTGCAATCAGCATTGAACTAGGGAATTACTTTGAAGGAGACAACACTAAACTTGACTAAAGTGGTAAGCAACATTTTTTTCAAATCCGTCTCATTACTTTATTCTCGCACCTCGTATCTGGATTCTCTGTGTAGCCAATATAGCTCAGTTGGTTAAGTGATAGATCTATAGTGGATACACATACTGTTACTATCTTTACAAGTGTGTCTTTCTGTATATACCCACTACTTGTTGGTACCTGACATAGTTGGTATCATGACAGGGTGGCTGAAACATCCTTGTCACAAGGACTTTGTTGTTGGTGACTGATCCTATGAAAATTCAAAAGAAGACCTGAAGAAGAAGAATGGAATACTCCTTCCCGGCAATATATGAGCAATTATTGTAGGTCCATCCAATTGTGGCAAGACTAATGTCCTTGTGACGCTGCTAACACACGTAGATGCACTCTGATTTGAACTTGTTTGTGGATTTTCAAAAATACTGTTTCAACCCAAGTATCGGCTATTACAGGAGATACTGCACAGTGTAAAGGGCGTTACATACACGACTTTCAGTGAAAGCAGTGATATCACCCCACCTGAAAAAGTTCAGCCAAACATTGTGTTCATAGTTGATGATGTTGATGTGGGAAGCCAAGACCAACTTCGAAAATATTTCTGTTTTGATCGTCATATGTGTGCTGATGTTTTTTATCTAAGCCAGATATATTCCAGAATCCCTAAACAGTTGGTTTGGGATAATGCAAACCTCATTATACCCTTCAAACTAGACAATCTGAAGAAAACACGTTTACCAAACACATGCAGGAACTGACATGTCGCTCAATGATTTCGTAATGGCATGTGCCAATTGCTGGAATGATTCACAGTATGTGTTTCTTGTTATTGATAAAACAAGAAAACTGAATGATGGTAGGTACAGGTGAAAATTTCCGTAAGTTTCTGAATATATAGCTAGGTAGAGGTGAGTACATCAGTATACACTGCACCAGGGACAAATTCGAGCGGATTTCTGTCTCTCAGCCTGCGAGAATGGGTGTACATAGACAGAACATTCACTTGTACATGGATGTGAAAACTCAGACTATAGTGCATAAAGTTGGAGGTATTCGCAGGAAGCTAGAGACGTATTACCAGACACTTCTGAGAATGATCAGTGCATGAAATGAGTTAGTTAACGAAATCGTAAGAAAGTAACCGACTTAACTGAAAAGGTTGAGACTTTTGAGGGGAAAATAGATGTAGAGTTTCTTGTTATTGAGAAGGGGGAGCAGGCACATAATAAGAGGAAAAAGAGTGGATATATAATGCCTCTCGCTGAAGAGACATCTGCTTAGTATACATCGAGATGTCAGAAAATCAATCAGGCGCTGAAAGCCGTTCGAGAGAAATTAGGTTGCTAAGGTCAGGGCATGTGGATCGACAGCAAACACTGAGAGAGACCTTTAAGCCGGTTACTGAATCCCTCAGGCAGCTTCCAGCAAAAACAAAACGACACGATAACGACGGTGTTGCCATTGACGAATTCATTATCTTTCCCACCTCTGGCCAGATGGATACAACATTTGGCGTCAGCAGGGGAAGACCATACTCGATGTGTATGCAGCCCATAAATGTAACTGAGGACACAATACAGATTGGTGATAGGTAGTTTGAGAGAACACCTGGCCTTTTGCGATCTTCTGCACATCAGTCAAATGCAGTATTTCATGGTACCTTTCCCTATCATTAACTCAATGATTTATTGATTTTTTCGTGGGTCTTAGGAAAATAAAATTCGTTGAACAACACATCAGTTCATACATGTGTTTGGTAAATGTGTTTTAAATTCAGATTGTCTTGTATGAAGGCTATAATAAGATTTGCAGTATCCCTAACGAACTATATAATAAAAAGAGGGGGGTGAAGCTAGGTTAGTGGAGATATCCCAATTCACCTATTTTTCCTCCAAAATTTGAACTTCTCGGCATGATGTCAGTATGACGTTGCCACATGTACGGCCGCCAATTTGGATTCGCCATCTTGAATAAATTTGACAACAGTGCAGATTGTGGCGATGTTCGTGTTGCCCTGCTACTGCCACGTCACCTATGGACCCCTCCTGGGTGTCTTTCGTGAGACATCATGTGTTTACCTGCCATCTTATAGCCTGGTGTTGATCACTAACTTATTTACCCCAACCTTATACTACGAGTATATAGGATAAGAAATGACTGTCTTACAGCATAAAAACGAATTTATTTCACTCATATGTTTTTAAAAGTATAAATGTAGCACACAAATCGTAATGAAAAATCAGTTACTAATTTATTAACACTAATACAAACCTTGCCTAAATACGCTATTCTTAGTTTCCAGTCCAAGTACGAGAATAAATAAATTCTTGGAGGTGGCTACTCTTGAGCAAGCAAGATAAGGGGTGTTGGTGGTATGGTTTAACGTACCACTATGATCCTATAGTCCGATCTCTGGTGACTTTCAGAGAAGGCAAGCACCCAATATGATCATGCAAATTCATTGGAAGGAAATTATACTGTCACACAAATGGAAATGCCTCACCGAAATGACAATTAATAGCAGCAGGCCAGACGAAAATATGGGTATTATACCACACACATAGATATCTAAGGGGAAGGATGATCTACCTATAACAGAAACATGTTGTCGGTATAGCAAACAGGTTTATTATCGTAAACATCAATATGTGAATTACCCACTGACATAACTGAATGAACATTTAATAACCGGAGAAGAGTGTATAATAGTAATATCTAATCCTGGCACAGGCGGGTAGGCACGGTAAAACCATAGTTGTGAGAATATTTCGCAGATACGACCAGTAACTGCAGAGTGGTTAGCTGATTACAGGAACAACATGGGAAAAAAAGGGGAGGAACACATGAAAGCTCACCAAATTGCATAGTGTGAGCAGACAGCTGGCTGTAAAGCATTAAAACTGTGCAGCTGGCTTCTGAAAGAAGTGAACGAACTTTGCGTCCATACCGCATCGGTGTTTGCAGTGATGGTCCATCTTACCAAACTCTTAGCGTGGATACGGAACGCAGCGGTGGTACCGGCTGCAGACTCTGAGTTCGGGTCTCTCTCTGTACCCAGTGCTGAAGTAGAGGCATCGTCACACATAACGGCAAGGATCATTTCCTCAGTCGTCTTTACTGCTCTGCCATCTGCCCGATCCTCTACAATCTTCTAGCAGCAAGTCGTTTTTCTTCCGACGCCTAGCGGCAAGCGATCTCTATCTTAAAGCTCTGAAACGTCGCTGTTTCTGTCAGAGCAAGGAACTCGCCGGCCAACAGAGGAAGAAACTGCGGGCTCTGTCCAGTAAAATTTTAGTAATAACTGGTTAAACAAACTTCCACTCTTGCAGATTTAGTTATTATTAATTAATGGTGTTGTGGCATGAGGAAAAAGCCGGGAGACTTCTCCCACTCCATGATATGATTCTGAAACGGATCATTGCAGGGCTCACTTGTAAGCACATATAAAAAAGCGCGCTCTCTTTGAAAAATGACACTTAATAGCAACTCTTGTTTCAGAAGTTTAAGCAGAACGGTATTCCGCGTGGCCGCTGAGTGAAACTTCAGTTCTCACGGTAGCTTCTAGAAAGCGCACCCGGCTGTGTTATTTATCCAGCTAAAAGGCTTTTTCAGACAGTGCTGTTTTTTTCAGGATGTAGCTGTCCCGTCCACTGCCTGGAGTGCATGAGTGGTGGAAGTGAACACTGTAGAATGAGATTTTCATTCTGCAGCAGAGTGTGCGCTGATACGAAACTTTCTGCAAATTAAAACTGTGTGCCGGATCGAGTCTTGAATTCCGGACCTTTGCTTTTCCCGCTCAAGGGCTCTGTCATCTGAGCTACCCAAGCACGACTCAGGGCCTATCCTCACTGCCTTATTTCCGGTAGTACCTCATCTCCTACCCTTCAAACTTCACAAAAGCGAAATTTACAAGACTAGCGCTACTGGATAAAAGGATACTGCGGAGACATGGCTTACAAGGGAACCTCCCCATCGCACCCCCCTCAGATTTAGTTACAAGTTGGCACAATGGATAGGCCTTGAAAAAGTGAATACAGATCAATCGAGAAAACAGGAAGAAGTTGTGTGGAACTATGAAAAAAAAGCAAAATATACAAACTGAGTAGTCCATGCGAAAGATAGGCAACATCAAGGATAATGTGAGCTCAGGAGCGACGTGGTCCCGTGGTTAGCGTAAGCAGCTGCGGAACGAGAGGTCCTCGGTTCAAGTCTTCCCTCGAGTGAAAAGTTTACTTTCTTTATTTTCGCAAAGTTATGATCTGTCCGTTCGTTCATTGACGTCTCTGTTCACTGTAATAAGTTTAGTGTTTGTGTTTTGCGACCGCACCGCAAAACCGTGCGATTAATAGACGAAAGGACGTGCCTCTCCCATGGGAACCGAAAACATTTGATCGCGAGGTCATAGGTTAACCGATTCCTCCACAGGAAAACACGTCTGATATATTCTATGTGTCACTGGTGACGGCATGTGCGTCACATGACAGTAATGTGTTGTCGACCCACCTAACTTGCACACTTGGGGAATAGGTAATAAGATTCTTCTACCTTGCCCGATTTAGGTTTTCTTGTGGATGTGATAATCACTCCCAAGAAAGTGTGTTTCGATGTTTGTTTAGGTGTAGCGTCCCCATACTACGGCGCAGTTACCTCGCATTGGACGGACGGACGGACCGTTAATAATTGTCTGAAAATAAGTTTTTCACTCGAGGGAAAACTTGAACCAAGGACCTCTCGTTCCGCACCTGCTCACGCTAACCACGGGACCACGGCGCTCCGGGGCTCACACTCTCCTTGATGTTGCCTATCTTGCGTATGGACTACTCAGTTTGTATATTTTGCTTATTTTTTTCATCGTTCCACACAATTTCTTCCTGTTTTCTCGATTGATCTGTGTTCACTTTTACAAGGCCTATCCACTGTGCCAACTTAGAACTAAATCCGAGGGGGGTGCGATGGGGAGGTTCCCTTGTTAGCCACAGCCCAGGGGATGTTTCCAGAATGAGATTTGCACTCTGCTACGGGGTGTGCGCTGATTCGAAGGAGAGCTTCAGTGAATTTTCGAAGGTAGGAGATGTACTGGATGAAGTAAAGCTGTAAAGATTTGTCCTGAGTCGGGTGCGGTCAGCTCAATTATTAGATCACGTGCCTGTGAAAGGCAAAGGTAACGAATACGACCCTGGGCCCGACACGCAGTTTTAAACTGCCGGAAAGTTTCAAGTGAATGCTGTGCTTGTCACCTGAGTTGAAACCCCTTGAACGCTGAACATATCTATGGTCTAGCCTGTTTCTTTTGTGAAAACTCTTTGCAATCCAGCTCGTAGGCTCTCAATTCTGCAGTCCGTCGCCTACCGGTGTGGCCAAGCGGTTCTAGGCACTTCAATCCGGAACCGCGTTGCTGCTACTGTCGCAGTTTCGAATCCTGCCTCGGGCAAGCGTGTGTGTGATGTCCTTAGGTTGGTTAGGTTTAAGTAGTTCTCAGTCTAGGGGACTGATGACCTCAGATGTTAAGTCCCATAGTGATTAGAGTTTTTTTTTTAGTCCCTCACCTTGAAAAAGAAGTGAGAAGAAAGCAATAAACAGGACAGCCACTGGAAACACATACACACACACACACACACACACACACACACACACACCCTCACACACATAAAACAGAAAATTTTCAACAGTAATTATCATTTGTTTCCAGATTCACTGTATCGTTTAAGATTATATGAAAATTGTGTACAGGTTCTGTAACGTAAATGCTGTTGCAGCTTCTAGAGAAAACAACAGACGACTTCCTAATCGCAGGGTACTGGATTCAAGAGCAGTTAATGGTGTTTTCACAAATCTGCCTGTGACTAGTGCTGTGCCTAACAGTCATATTTATCTGAATGTGCAAAACAACAGACTGTGGATGAAGTAGAAGACGTTGTTCGGTCGAACATGTTGATGTTCCACTTAAAAAGATATGACGGACATTATGTATGTACGCACGGCCTCGATGTTTATAATTTACAAGGAATTGAACGGCTTCGAGAAGGCGATGAGGGTAGAGAACTGAAGTTTCGGCGTTGGCTAATTGCAAATTGCCAGGTACTCCCATTAATCACGTTTACTGACGAAGCCACTTTCACCCACATCGGTGATCAGACGAACATTCATACACCTCTCTGGAGACACATTTTGAAGAATGTTTCTCTGTAAATGTGTGTGTATGACCGAGGTTCAAGAGTGGGATTGAAATTGAAAGTGAATGGATATCAATGATAAGATTCGCTGATGACATTGCTATCCTCAGGGGAGGTGAAGAACAATTGCAGGCGGTGTCGAATGGAATGAACAGTCTAATAAGTGTAGAGTATGGATTGAGAGCAAATCGAAGAAAGGTGAAAGCAATAAAGATTATCAGAAATGAGAGCAGTGAGAAACAATATCAGATCTGGCGATCACGAAGCACACGAAGTTAAGGAATTCTGCTATTTGTACACCAAAACAATCCATGATGGACAGACCAAGGCTGACATAAAGAGCAGACCGGAACTGGCAAAAAGGGCATTGATGGCCAAGAGAACTCTGGTAGCATCAACCATAAGCGTCAATTTAAGGAAGAAGTTTATAAGTATGTGCGTTTGGAGCACAGCATTGTATGGTAGTGAAACGTGGGCTGTGGGAAAACTGGAACAGAAGAGAATCGAAGCATTTGAGATGCGGTGCTGCAGATGAATGTTGAAAGCAAGGTTGACTGATGAGGTACAGATAGGGGACTACGAAAGAAACTACGAACTATTCACAACAATAACCCGTGGCTCTGCCTAAATTTCACAATTTCGTGAAACACTGCAGGGAACAGCATTAAATCCTACCGCTGCACAAACTCCTATTGTGTTTGAACAAGTTTAAAATACGAGTTCTCATACAGTACCAGTATGTATGGATATGTAAACATTTATGTTGGTTTTTAAATGAAAATAACAAAGACGAAAATATTTTCCTCCAAAACATATTGCTTGAGTGAACCCAGGATAATATTTTATTTGATTATCAGAGGCGGTAATGATTCTAGTAGATTGAAAATGACGATTTCAATCTCTGTTCACGTATTTGAATGACAGGTAAACACTTTAGCAGATTTTAATCAGTTTGGAAATAACACGGCAACATTCGGATAAAACTACTGAAGAATTAAATGCTGAACAAACGAAATGTGTCGTAATGAAGTGACTAAGTTTTATTGCGAGAATATATTACAGCGGAGTAACCCGTCTTGGAAATCAGACCTCGCCAGATTGTAGGACGACCGAGAGCTCGAGAACTACACAAAATCATGACTGCAGTCTTTTATTTATTTATTAGTTGCCGTTCTTACGCATGATTTACACCCTTGAAGATATTTGAGTCCGTGTTTCACTGCTTTTTTTTTTTAATTGTTGAAATTCATAGTGCATTAAAAACGTTAAGACAGGTCGTTGTGATGGTACGAACAAAACTCACGAGATCACAGGCCAATCAAAATATCGAACAGAATCCGAGGTTTCCCGAACTGTGATGTAGACTTTTCAAACAGTTTGAGTCATGTTCAAACATACCGCTAGGTGTAATAATGCACTCGCACTCGTGCATTTTATAGAGAAGAAAGGTATCGCAGCCAGCGACTTTCTTAATTCGTAAGTTTCTGTATATGTTTTTGTACTTTCGTAGGAAGTCTGTACTTATACCGCTCATATCTTGCTAGATTATCTTCTTTATTGTCATTTTTCTCCTCACATCTCTGAAAAGGGAGATTTCCCTACCACTGAGACGCTAAACATGGTAGTAAAATTAAAAAGGATTTAATATTAAATTGGCAAACTCACATAAAAAGTATTCATAAATATAATCACGTTAGTCTTAGGCGAGCCGATATGAATCATCTTTGGTTTGAGCCTTGCGCAGCCCCTGAGGCTGATGATAAATTTTTGTAAAGCAGTTTGTCTTCTTCTAAATAGAGTGAAATTGTTGCGGGAAAGATGATTGCTCCAGTGGTTCCATTGCTTATAATTTTCTTGGGAGCAAACTGAAATGCTCGGTTTGACAGAGTGCTGGATACACAATGAATGCTGCTCTCCAAGAAAACATTAGGGCCCAAACAGTACCTCGCGAAGACACACAGAGAAATATCACGCAGATCGCCCATGTCGTGTTGCTGTTTTTGTAACAGCAGAGCTTCTGTATAGGCGGTATGTAACGAGCGTTACTTTACTTTTTCTCTAGAATAATTTTTCACATATCAAGTTGTGTTTACGAATGAAAATTATTTAACGTATGATAACAGCTTCCTATTATTGTAGAACATTTTAAATGACTTGTAGTTTACTAAAGACTGTTCTTGGCCCCAGGACTGGGAACATTCCAATATGTAGCGTGATAGAAAAAGTAATCAATCATATTTTTATTATCATGTGACACATCTCATATAATCAAATAATGTGACATAGGTGACTTGTCAACTCTAAAGCCTAGTTCACACGACGACACTAGGTTACAGGTAACTGCGCTACCGGCCAATGCGCATGAGTGCCGAGCGTTTGCGCAACTCGTCGGCGAAACTAAACGCTTTCGGCGTGTTCCAACTTTGGCAACACTAATTGCATTAGTTTTGAGGTTATGTGTGCTCGTAGAGTGTAAACAAACTGAAGTATGAAGTGAGGAACGGAGAATAATGTTTGCGTTTTGGATATCTATGCTTTGCATAGGTGTTTGTGGGATTTCAGTGATGCTAATTACAAAAACAGGTAATATATCGCTGCTCCTGACACTGTCACGTGCAATCAGAACACAGATAGTTCGACAATATCTGAGCTGCAGGGCAAAATTTAT
This sequence comes from Schistocerca americana, assembly GCF_021461395.2. Taxonomy (NCBI): domain Eukaryota; kingdom Metazoa; phylum Arthropoda; class Insecta; order Orthoptera; family Acrididae; genus Schistocerca; species Schistocerca americana. The sequence goes on from NC_060122.1 coordinate 692,198,013, forward strand.
TGAATTAGAAGCTCATATACAACTGAATTAAGAAAAATACAAGCAAATGTAATTCTAGCTGTGGAAATGCTCTCGTCTAAAAGACTAAAATCCCATCGTTCGAGTTGGTCGACTCTTTTTTTGAAGGACTATTGTTGACAGGAGGGAAGGCTACACAAATCAAGAAGCTGCATTCTTTATTCAATATTCATCCATTTAAAACGTCGCAGCAGTGCTCCCCATTCACATATGTTTGAATTTCGAAATATTACCACTGTACAGATCTATCTTCAAGAGAGTAGTTTGCAAACCATTCTCTTCATAATGCAGCCTGCTTTGAATAATTACTGCTTTTAATATTAATAATTATTACTGTTAAATCCGCATCTTATAGTATGCCGAGTTTTCTCGATTGTAATGCATGCAATGTGATATGTAATTTCAGTTCTGGCGACAGTGCTTCATGCATTACAGTATCTTTATACCTTATCGCATAATTAACTCTATTTAGAAGAAACGTGAACAGTTCTAGTGACATTCTAAGATAATTAAAAGAAATTCTTGGGTCTTCCGTTAAAATTATTTCACCAAGGATGCTGAGAAACCGAGCTGACGTCTTTTCTTCGTCCAGTCACGAATCGAAACACGTTTCTTATTTTTTTTCTTATGCAGCGATTCCACGCAACAAGCTTTAACTGCATCACAACTCGTACGACGTGCAGCTGCCAAAACTTTCATTTCAGACGCGACTCAGGAACCCACAAAACGACGAAACTGAACTGTATACTGGTTTCTCCGTATCTACAGTCAAATATGAAACCATTTGCGTGCAACGAGTGGCGCAACGCAATGTCGTCGTGTAAACTAGGCTTAACGCTACTTAGTAACTACTAAACTTAAACCTTCAAGCCATTATTTTTTATTTTTCACATAAAAAAATCAATAAATTTCATTATTTCTTAGGAAGTATCTATTTACACAGTAAGGCACAAAACCATATTTTTATCCATATAGTTTGTAAATTTAGGGTGTGCTATAAATAGTACATCAAATTTCAAGTGGAGTTGGTAGTTACGCATTATCAGTTATTCCTTTGTTATCTTGTTTTCCCTTCAGCACTGTTTCCACACAAGAAAGTCTTTGTTGAAATGTCATTATCACTAATCGTAGTAAAAATATGGGTCTTTTATGTTGTACTAATTTTATTCATTGTTCATGTACTACACCCTGCGATTGTGGATGGACTTGAAGCACTTTTCATTGTTCGTCAAACGTAAGCGAACGAAGTGAACGTCACAGTTTTCTCACTTGATTTTTCAGTTAAAGGTACGCATTTCTTTCTTACATCTTCGCTGAACGTCCACTACTTTTGGCCAGTGTCGTGCATTGCCATATCGAATGTTATGTGCATCCCCTGTACAGTAGTAATGTATAATGGTGACACCAGAGGACCATTTACATCAAATGCTTCAGTTAGTTGAGGTTTGAGAAGTATTTCTTTCCCTCGGTAGACAATGGAATCAGTTCACTCTCGCCATGCAGAATGTAACATTTCACTCACTAAGGATATGGCTTACCTTTATATATTGCTTTATGCTCAAAGGTCCTCTGAAAGGAATAATTTGCTCATCAGTACACAAATTCTTCAAGATGGGGATCATTACGTACTGACATAAGACAATCAATGATAGGTCTAACCTTCCATAGTTTACCATTACTGTTGTCTGGTTGGTCAGTTGCTAAATGTAGATTGTTAAGTAATTTTTCAAATCGGTTGCATGACATCAGTTCAGCAAGCAGCAGAATGCGTGTCAATGGGTTCCAAAATAATTTCCGCCTGGGAAGATTTAGAAACCCATCACAATGAACATCGCAATGAGCCTCCGAATTTCAATAGGACCAGTTGTAATGCTACTGGCCATGTTTCTAATGATGTAATTGTTTGTACAAATAACAACAATTTCGTAACGGTTCTCTTCAATATAGCTTCCACAACATTCATATGGTATGCAAGCATTTTTCCATCGTGTCGGTATGGTGTCCCAAGCCAAATATTGTTGCTTGAATTCTCAAATTCTTTTACTTTCCACTTCTCATACACAGGTACATCATCAGAACTGTCACTTCTAGCATTATCGTCTTTCTGGTTGAAGTTTCATTAACTATAATACCATCAGCTCCAGCAATTAGACAAACAACAGACGTCATCGTTTCGAACTGATTTCCTCGTCTTCTTCTCCAGCAGACAGATACATAACCATTTTGCATTGGCTGCGGTAGATCTTCAGTTTCAGCTTCTGATAAAGGCGTATACATATCACTATCTTTGCTTTAGCATGGATTCATTGAGCGTCCTACAAACCACAAAATGGACAGAACTGCAAATATGAAAAAGTGGTCATTAGTTTCCAACACACTAGAAAATGATAATGGAATCAACAATAAACTCTTCGACGCTATCCATTTAGAAACATGTAATGCCCTTCGTTTTCATTCGAAATTTTGAGAGAAATTGCTCCATAAAATTCCAACATTACAAAAACAGACTAAATGTCGGCAAACATTGATCTGTTAATCAAACGTAACGTTTTATATGTAGTGAATTTATCATGCACTATGAATAATATACATTCATAATCTGTGAGAGCTGTTGTACTACATTTAGTATGGTCTACACCAAATTGGAGGTGAATATAAATACTGTTTTAGGCTAATCCTTTTCTGACATAATTATTGGACTAGTTGCACTTAACACTATTCCAACTCTAGTAATCAATAGAAATATAATAAAAAGAAAGCAAAATATACTTCAATATACAATTAAATTCTATAAGACAAGAGGAGCTATCTTTATGCCCACTATCTTGATTCCCGCTGTAGTTTTCAGGAAAGACACTAGATAGCAGCCATTGTTAAACTCAGGTTCTCAAGTGGAAATGTTACTATATTCAGAACATTAGTGTACAAGTATCCCAGAGTATTGCACAAAGAAATAATGATGTTCAAGGTAGACCAATCTATTTAGTATACCAGGGCTGAAAGGGTTAACATATCTATTGCTACTTCTGGAGACGAGCATTGTTTTACGCAGTTAACATTAAAAAATAATATATGGTTTTAATAAATGTGGTGTTACTTCTTTAGATAGATTCCATTTTACATGGTTATTATTGACGATATCTTCAACACTATAACGGCATTTACTTTTCCGATATTTTTCCAGATCTCCTTCAGTATTATTTAGATTTTAGTCACATTTCCACTTCCAGATTTTATTTATAAATTTCATGCCCATACAATGTGGAGTTTTTTCATATAATTGAAGTCTGTGGAATAGTAACATGTAACTTGCTATGACAGGTCTCATACTCAAGTGAGAAGCAGTTGCCCTCGAAAAGTTTTGGGTTTCTCTTTCTGTAAATGAGAATCTTGTATATATACATGCTTCGAATGGACATTAGATCTAGATTCTCAAATAAGAGACTGCAGTCTTGTTTCTTTCTAGGTCCCGCAATGGCTCGAATGATTTTTTTAACTAATTTTTGTCAGCCCTTCCATCTCGAGCATTATGATCCATTCCGTGTCAATTATACCCGTCTAATATCTCGAAGCTTACAAATAGAAAGGTGTTCCCGAATTATTCACGTAAAAGCGTAAGAGATTCACAGAGCTCCGTGGAAATAATGAATGATTTAAAGCAGAACCCACGTCTATAGAAGAAGTAGGCCGACAGTTACCGTGCTGATAAAGAACTTATAGCGATACTAGTCGTCGACCACGAAGTGTACATTCGAGAATCATTGTAAAAAAACGTGGCGACTATAACGTAATATCTCTGGCGATGTTTTGAAACATAAAAAGCAGGTGTTTTTGATTAGGAGAATTTACTGCTGTCATATAACGTAATATCTTTGGCGATATTTTGAAAGATAAAAAGCACAGGTGTTTTTTGTTAGGAGAATTTACTACTGTTATTATTAATCATATGTAAATAACAGAAGCAGTAACTGAAAATACACACATGAAAAAAAGTTTGCACCTTCTCAGTTTCCAGAGTTCCGGAACCTGTACAGAAAATTGGAATAGAGATCAACATAAACATCATTTCCGCCCTTTTTATTTCTCATGAAAACCACACATTGCATGTTGTACCACCACGGACCTCGCCATGGACGTTGGGAGTGAAGTTGCGCATCATTCGCCTATTGTGCACTGTTTGAGTCGTAACACGACGTCCTGTGGCTGCACGAAAAGCATTTTTCAACATGGTGGCGTTGCTGTCAGGGTTCCTCCGAGCCATAATCCGTAGGTAGCGGTCATCCACTGCAGTAGTAGCCCTTGGGCGGCCTGAGCAAGGCATGTCATCAACTGTTCCTGTCTCTCTGTATCTCCCCCATGTCCGAACAACATCGCTTTGTCTCACTCCGAGACTCCTGGACACTTCCCTTGTTGAGAGCCCTTCCTGGCAAAAATAACAATGTGGACGCGATCGAACGGCGGTATTGACTGTCTAGGCATGGTTGAACTATAGACAACACGAGCCGTGTACCTCCTTCCTGGTTGAACGAATGGAACTGATCGGCTGTCGAACCCCATCCGTCTAATAGGCGCTGCTCATGAGTTGTTGTTTACATCTTTGGGTGGGTTTAGTCTCTGAACAGTCAAAGGGACTGTGTTTGTGATACAATATCCACAGTCAACGTCTATTTTCAGGAGTTCTGGGAACTGGGATGATGCAAGACGTTTTTTGATGTGTGTATTTGAATGTTTTGGTTTTCAGTCCGAACACTGGTTTGACGCAGATTTCCATGCTAGTCAGTACTGTGCAAACATCTTCAACTCCAAATAACTGCTGTAGCCTGCATCCATTTGAACCTGCATAATGTATTCACATCTTGGTCTCCCTCTACAATTTGTACGCCCCCACACTTCCCTCCCATACCAAAACGACGATTGCTTGATCCCTCAGATAAGCATGTCTACCGATACCTTCTGTTAGTCAAATTGTGCCATAAGTTTCTCCTCTCCCCAGTTTCATTCTTTATCTCATTACATAGGCAATTTTTAACATTCTTTTGTAGCATCACATTTCGAAAGCTTCTATTCTCTTCTTGTTTGAACTGCTTATCGTTCACTTTTCACTTCTGTACAAGGCTACACACCAGACAAATACCTTAACAACAGACTTGCTTGCGCTTAAATTTACATTCGACATTAACAAATTCCTCTTTTTCAGAAACTGTTTCCTTGCTATAGCCACTCTGCATTTGATATCCCCCCTACTTCGAGCATCATCAGTTATTTTGCTGCCCAAGTATCAAATCTCACGTTATAGTACTTTTAGTGACGCATTTCCCAATCTAATATACTCAGCATCGTCTTATTTCTTTCAGCTACATTCCATACCCTTGTTTTACTTCTGTTGATGCTCTTTTCAAAACACTAACCGTTCTGTCTATGAAAAAATTACAATGTCGTCCACAACACCTCTACATCTACATCTACATCTACATGGGTACTCTGCAAATCACTTTTAAGTGCCTGGCAGAGGGTTCATCGAACCACTTTCACAATTCTCTATTATTCCAATCTCGTATAGCGCGCGAAAAGAATGAAAATCTATATCTTTCCGTACGAGCTCTGATTTCCCTTATTTTATCGTGGTGATCGTTTCTCCCTATGTAAGTCGGTGTCAACAAAATATTTTCACATTCGGAGGAGAAAGTTGGTGATTGGAATTTCGTGAGAAGATTCCGTCGCAACGAAAGACGCCTTTATTTTAATTATGTCCAGCCCAAATCCCGTATCATTTCTGTGACACTCTCTCCCATATTTCTCAATAATGCAAAACGTGCTGCCTTTCTTTGAACTTTTTCGATGTACTCCGTCAGTCCTATCTGGTAAGGATCCCACACCGCGCAGCAGTATTCTAAAAGTGGACGGACAAGCGTAGTGTAGGCAGTCTCCTTAGTAGGTCTGTTACATTTTCTAAGTGTCCTGCCAATAAAACGCAGTCTTTGGTTAGCCTTCCCCATAACGTTTTCTGTGTGTTCCTTCCAATTTAAGTTGTTCGTAATCGTAATACCTAGGTATTTAGTTGAATTTACGGCTTTTAGATTAGACTGATTATCATGTAACCGAAGCTTAACGAATTCCTTTTAGCACTCATGTGGCTGACCTCACACTTTTCGTTGTTTAGGGTCAACTGCCAATTTCGCACCACTCAGATATATTTTCGAAATCGTTTTTCAATTTGTTTTGATCTTCTGATGACTTTATTAGTCGATAAACGACGGTGTCATCTGCAAACAACCTCAGGCGGCTGCTCAGATTGTCTCCCAAATCGTTTATATAGATAAGGAACATCAAAGGGCCTATAACACTACCTTGGGGAACGCCAGAAATAACTTCTGTTTTACTCGATGGCTTTCCGTCAGTTATAACGAACTGTGACCTCTCTGACAGGAAATCACAAATCCAGTCACATAACTGAGACGATATTCCATAAGCATGCATTTTCCCTACGAGCCGCTTGTGTGGTACCATGTCAAAAGCCTTCCGGAAATCCAGAAATACGGAATCGATCTGAAATCCCTTGTCAATAACACTCAACACTTCATGTGAATAAAGGGCTAGTTGTGTTTCACAGGAACGATGTTTTCTAAAACCGTGTTGACTGTGTGTCAATAGACACAGAAGGTTTTATTTCTTCTCCCTGAAGTTCAGTAGCTTCTCTAAATCTTTCTTTGGTTTCCTTGCAATTTTCACGTCGGACGCTGCTGCTATGCGTTTATCTGTTTCCTTGTAAGAGGTATTCCCCGTTACTAACGATAATTTTATATAGGGCTGATGCAGGCACAGTATAATTTCCGAAGCGTGATCGGATGTGAACAGTGGACGCTATACATCTCTGGAAAGCTATGTTGTGCTCGTTTCACACAGAGCCAATGTTTTAAGGAAGTAGTTTTTTTCGTTTTACGGTTCGATAACACAGTTTATCGTAGGGAAACTGGGAAAAATGATGTATGTCTTGCGCTTGAAATATATTTCTTAAATTGAAATGTTAACAGCACTACATTTCATATGACTGATAGGTCGGAAACGCAAGCGATCTAACATTATAGCCCGTTTTAAGTGAGGAACGTTGTAGCCTTAGGAGTGCATGTGTGTATATTCTTTCTTACCAGTACCTTCCAGGTACTGAACCTAGACTCTGGAATAATACTTTAAAATTGATAGCTTGGTTGATTTACGTAAAAATGCTTCGAACTCCATCCGTCTAGAGCTCCATTGCGCATTAAAATCATCCCTTTCTTGTTCTTCTTCATGGTCTACTATTACATCACAACACTTTCAAATGTGTTACTATACACCAATAATGCGTGCTAACCTCCTCGACAAGGGTACATCTCAAGAAATCTTGTGCACTTGAATGGGCGAGGACTCAGCAAGCTCTATTCATTCACGAGGGGTGGAATGTAGTGGTATACTTCTGGTCGATTGCAGATTAAATTAATAAGTGTGCTGCAGGGCGGGTTGGTCAATGACAGTGTGAGGGGGGTCTTTCGGTCTCTAATTTTACACTAAGACTGCCAGAATGCTCTGTGACTATCATCGGCATAGAGATAGATCATAAATTAAGCACTGTCCTCGAAGTGTATGTGTAGAGCACTGTCTGATATACTTTGACGATAGATGTGTTCGAGAATTAACAGTGCATGGACGTACTGCACAGTCATCTATCCACATTCGCAATGGTACTCACAAAGTGTGGAGATGGTGGTTTATCTGTGATACTGAAACTGGGAAACATGCTGTCATATCATTGGTTGGTGTTGAAATTACTCTAAAATTGGTAAAATTGTTCACACAGGCAACTGTAACGCTTATTATTTCAGTACATAGGGGGTGTCTTTTCCATCCCATCCGTCCACTGGCACACTGTTGGTTACCATATAGTGATTGACTGTCAACGCTTGTTTGAGTTGGAGAAAGAGTTTTGTGGAGGGGTGACACCTTCTGGGGATGGCTAGCACCAAAACAGTGATCGCATACATGACTGCAATATGAAGAATCAGTCGAAACGGAATGCAGAGCAATCAACTATTCCGTCAATATGACAGATGAGTTTAAATGTAGTTTGTAAACACATCCCAACACCGCAAAACTCTTCCAATTTCCTTATGTTGTAAATGACTTTTAGTTTATATCATCCAGTGGGTGCATTGTGTTATGGTAAAAGCAGAAACAATATGATTTACACCGTGCGACGTCTAGAGGTAACCCGATTGACCTATCTTCCCTCCAAAATTCAAACTTCCCGCCATGGGGGCTTGGCAGGGGGTGTAGCACTTTGCAGCCATCTTGGGTAACGGTACACACGTCATCAGCTGACGTCACGGCAGCCATCTTGAAAGACGTCAATCTCGTCATCAGCTGACGTCACGGCAGCCATCTTGAAAGACGTCAATCTCGTCATCAGCTGACGTCACAGCACTCATATTGAATGACTTCAGTCGCGTCACAACGCGACGCCTTAGAGAAACCTATTTTGGGGTGGTCTCCTTGTTGTCTGTGTCAGGCCATGGATCAGAATGTCTTAATGAATGACGTCAATCGCATCATTAGCTGACGTCACAGTGTGATGTCTTGGTTAATGGTACTTTGGGGTGATGTACTTGTGTGCAAGAGATCGTGCATCAGAATGTCTTAATGTCAGTTTAGAACCTGACACAGACCTCGAAGTTGTGGCAGGAAAGCAAAATGTTTGGCAGTGTAAATAGCGTGTTAGAACAGAGAAAAAAACAATGCAATTTTGTCATATGATGATATGGTCGGAGACCGTGGCTGTTATTTGAAGACAAATGTTGATGGTGTTGGGACAGCAACCAGCCACAATTTTACTTTGTGCCAACACCATCAACATTTTTCTTCAAATAACAGCCACGGTCTCCAACCATGTCATCATATGACAAAATTGTGTTAAGCTTACCTCGCCAGGTAATGAGAAAAAAAAACAATGTTTCAAACAATGAGACATGGTCACAGGGGGCGTCTCTTGCGACTTACAGTATAGTCCGCAGGATACGATCATCCTCCTACAGTACAGGTAATGAAACTTTAAACTGGTCTGTGCAGTTGATCAATACCCGTATATTTAACTGAATCGTCACATGTGCTCGAGCCTGCACGCATGTGGTATTTGTTTTCGATATATGGGAGGAGCGAGATGCAATAAAAATCTTATCTTGTTCTCTATCGGATGAAGTTAGCTGAGCTTTTATAGTCCGTAACTTTTCTCTGATGGATGGTACAGAATAACGGGGATAGCAATTTCAGGAGATAGATGTGAATGGACGTGGATCTGTAGTATTTGTATGTAGTTTGGGGGTACACCACAGTTCAGTAGCAAAAATCCTTTTCCTTCTCTCAGTTCCCGTTTCCATCGAATGGTCAAGACACAGTCCTGTCGCAGTAACACAGCGTAGCCTGTTTCTACACGGTATGCAGAAGGTGGTAGATATAGTTTCCTCCGACTTCTACTCAGTTCCGAGTTACATTGGAACGATCATGTGCGCAAAGCTGCAGGGATGGTAGCTCAGAGTCTGAGAGGCCTATTGCATGATGCATAGGGACTACCTAAAACGAGGCTGGAATTTTATTGTAGCAGATAAGTTCGAGAGAAGTGATTTGTTTCGAGATATGAGAGTGTCAGAAATATCCACTTGCAGCTGTAATCATTAAAGCACTTCACCATAGGATCCAACACAGGTATGTACTTGAATGGAAGGACTTGATTCCAAATCATAGATACCATTTCTAGCAGATAGTGTGACACTAGAGATTTGAAAAGCTAGTGTATATCTCTTACGACGTCAGTCAGCGCAACATCTACTACTGTTTGTGATCCTCCTCAATCAGTCATCGCCTATAACTCAGTGGATATATCACCAAACCTCTGACATGGTATCGAGACAGAATATGTTACAAATACTGGAGAAATATCTAGCGGCGTGAGGTAGTTGCAAATACCGGTTTCATACCACATTCCTTAGCTGAATCACTTTCAAAATTCAGCAATTTCATCACGAGGTTGCATTGTGGGCTAAGTGTAGCCAGACTGCTGGTCTGATAATATGCACTCCTACTATTACCGTCTCGGTATTTGTCTGGAAAAACCAGTTTATTCGGAGGGAAAGCCATACCTAGATTTATAAAGCCAGTATAGCTTTTAACATAGATACTTGTGTGCACCTGTAGAACCAAGACCGCTTGTGGTGGTAATATGGTTGTGTTTTTTAACATCTGACAGTTTGTTAAACGATTACGCCTCTCTTTGTAAGGCACAGTGGCAACACTAGGAAGAAAAACTTATGTGACATGCCCACCAATGGTTGATTTTTAGTCAGTATTATTACGCATCGCCAGCAATTAGTTATTGACGAGGTATTATACTTAGTAGTAGGGGATGTATGATAGGTTTGCCTTGGGCATCAGGCTTATAAATTACGTGTTTGTGTTCAGACATGTGCCAAGGAAGGTATGGATTTGACGTGGAATACTGTGACAGCAAGGGGAAGAGTATGTCAGGTCATAGGAATGGTGCAGATATTTCTATTTCCATAGCCACAGCCGTCAGCAGGGTGTATTTCCAATACTTTGTTCATTGTCGAATATTGTTCAATTGAGACTATGATCATAACATTTAATTGCAAGTACAATGATAAAACATATATGTGACTGGTTTTCTAGGATGATTCTGCCTATGCGTGCTTGGCATGCAGCGCCGGTGACGGGAATGATTCACGTTTCCCGTTAACGGTAGGAGCTGTCTGAATGGAAGGGTCTGTTGGAGTGTAGGAATGAAGCTGACTTAACCATGTAGTCCTCTAGACGGCTTAATAGCGAACTAATACTTAGTATGTGTTGGACGGCTTTCGTGATCGTGCGGAAATTTGAGAAGATTCAATATCGACTTGTGTTTCTGCTGGGCCATTATTCTCACCCATGTAAATTGTTCAGTTGACTGCTTCTTCACATTTCACGTCTTTATTTAGTTGAAAGAACATCGATTGTGGTGTATACATCTAGCAGGTGGAAGACACGTTTGCTGGTTCTCTAGATATGAGACACACGTTATTTGACATTGTAAATTATAGGGATGATTTGGAATCTGTTACATCACCGACATTGGTATTAGCAAGTGGAAATATCAGTTTATTTTTCTTATGTCGAGTTTTTTCATGTAAAGGTCTTCGCAGATGGAATACTTTTCTAGTTACTCTATGATTTACAGCATACTGAACCTAGCTAAAGTTTTGGGTTTCTAGAGAAATAATTTGCAGTCTATATCTTCAGAATTATATTGCACGAGCGATACTGCTATGCAAGCGATATTGATATATGTTTGATGTCAAGAACTAACGCGAAAATGATATGATATTCTAGCAAACCATGCGAAATTAGATATGTTCTTGTAATCACAGAGTCTGGAGATGTGTGTAGAAAAGCGAGCAAGCAAGCAGGTCCAGATCAAAAACAGTACCGCGTTTCTGCCGAGGGGGAAGAGAGTGAGTCTGTGAACTACAGTTCTGAGAGTGACATCGATCCACTGAGAATACTCTGGTCACACATTGGGATTGCATGGCCGCCTGACCGCGCGAGAAATATCTAGTGCTGTGAGTATACCTATGGTGCATGTACTTATGCTGTCTGTCTTCGCAGTGTATGTACGAATGATGTAAAAGGGATGATTTTGTATGGCACAGGATATGAATTGTATGTTTACTACATTGACACAGTATGCAGTGGTATATTGCTGTGTTGGAGATCAGTTTCACGTTCTAATATTCAAGCCCCTGTCCTCGGTCAGATAGCAGTGTAATTGAGTAAGATATTTCTGTATTTGACGATATGTAGGGCACTTTGCAAAGTTTAATTGTGGGTGCAATATCTGTATAAAATAGTTTTTTGCACCTGAAAGTCTCATCTGCAGAAAGAAAGAAAAAGGCGAACAGTATTTCCACACTGGCGGCATCAGTAATTCGGCGGGTAAATTCGATAAGAGCCACTCATAATCCTCCTTTCATTCACAAGATATTCTTTGTGCTGGGATATAGGAGTCTCTACATAGTGGTGAGGACGTTTGTGTATGTGGAAAGCAGGAAGGTAAGATGTGATGGATGCCACGTTAGGACCATCAGGAGGAATGCATTCAGCGTTACTCTGTGCTATGTTTGTAAACAGGTTCTGTCAGGACAAGGATTTCTATGTGGGCAAGCTGAGACATCATAAAAGCGCCTACAAAAGCGACTGTTAACTGTTTCTGGGACACTATACAATTTCTGAGAGGTCGACTTGTCTCTTATTTTACATAGGCATGTGACGTTAGTATAACATTGAGAACCTTTTAGATGGCGAGTCTCCATGCAGACGTTTCGTGGCGAGGCGTCAGTCATGCTGGGACAGGTAAGCATGGCTGGACACAGCTCGTATGTCCCATTAGGATCACTATAGAGAAAGCAGCATGTGCTATTCTGGAACAGATTTCTATAGCGCGATCTGCGACGTCAGTATCCACAGGTATAGCGTCAGCAACGGTAAACACACGTGCAGCCCAGAGGTGTTTCGTGTATTGGATCAGTGTGAGCATGCCTTGAAGTTCTGTGGTGAGGTGGACAGGGGTGTGTGTCGTACCTCACGTGATGAAGGACGTGATGGCAGAGGAGGAGATGCTGTGGAATCTGGCCACTGTGAGCAGCCTGGTTGCTGCAGCCCTATCCCGCTAGCCTGAGGGAGTGCGGCACATGGATGGCAGAGCAATGCTGTGATGGCTGTCGCCGGGGTAGGGTCCGGGCCAGGGGCAGCGGCGGCAGCGGAGTCGGGCGTCGGGTGATGGGATGTGTGTTTTATGAGCGATCTTTTGTTTAAATTGTAGTCTATCGATTTCACTGACGGATAGGATGCTGAAAATTAAAAAAAGCTACCACATACATGTGAAAATTCTTGATTTAATTGATGTGCGTACATTTTTTATATCAGTGTGGTGTTAGCTGTACAATAGTTAAGCATGGGTGTGCGTGGGTGGGTGACATGGAGCATAACAGCAGGTTAAGTGCAGAACACTAGGTTAATTTGCATGATTTTTATGTAAAATGCAGTACAATAGCTTAAGGGGGTGGGTGACATAGATGAATGCGCCAGAAATGGCCTTCAAAAGAATGTGAAATTCGAAAAGTGTACCAGGAAATGGTGGGAGGACACAACTAAATACTTAATTTGGCTGTACAATAGTTTAAGAAAATGGGGGTGACATGGAAAACCACATAACAGAACAATAGGTTAACTGCTGACAAAGGCCCAAACATTAGGCTAAGACACCCAGAGTACAGTGCTGGACATTAGGTTATGCAACATGTTCGCTCCATGTAATTGCTTCCTACAAGACCTACATGTTTCCAAACAGCAGAGAATGATGAGCAATAGAAATCCAACCCCACAAACTGAATTTTTTATAAATAAACAATATACCCTTGAATTTCCTGTTATGAGATCCTTCCTCTCCACCAATTTCCATATATTCCATACACTGGCTTGAACCCCTTAAATTGTTTAAATAAACAATATTCCACACAATATCTAAATTGTTTAAACAATATTCCATACACTACAATCGAATTCCCTCCAAATGATCGATCAACTGAGTCCTTTTCCCGCCAATTTCCGGGAGGGAGGGTGGTAGGTCAGGGAGGGGGAGAGGTAAATTAATCGATGAATTTCATTAGGTAGTCAATCAAATTGATAAGAGTGAGAGGGGCTATTCCAATAACTCAGACCTGAAAGTGTAGTTGTAGCAGCGAGAGGGGGGTGGGGGGTGGGGGAGGGGGAGGTGGCAGGGGAACAATAGGTTAAGTGACTGTCAATCAAAAGGAAGGATCCTTTTAGCAGAACAATAGGTTAAGGATCTGTCAATCAAAAGGAAGGATTCTTTTAGCAGAACAATAGGTTAAGTACCTGTCAATCAAAGGAGAACAATAGGTTAAGTACCTGTCAATCAAAGGAGAACAGTAGTTTAAGTATCTGTCAATCAAAGGAGAACAATAGGTTCGCTCTTGAGTGTATACCTGCCCCTGACATAGGCAATCCGCACTAACAAAATGTGCCACAACATAATCTGTCCCCCTACTGGTGATTGGGCAGGATGCTTATGTACGTATCACTTGTCAAAGACCAGATGTATTAGGGGTCCCATATCACTCCAATTGCAAATGCCCCACACCATTACAGAGCATCTACCAACTTGAACAGTCCCCTGCTGACATGCAGGGTCCATGGATTTATGAGGTTGTCTCTACACCCATACGCATCCATCCACTCGATACAATCTGAAACGAGCCTTGTCTCACTAGGCAACATGTTTCCAGTCATCAAAAGTCCAATGTCGGTGTTGACAGGACCAGGTGAAGCATAAAGCTTTGTGTCATGCTGTTATCAAGGGTACATGAGTGGGCCTTGGGCTCCAAAAACCCATATCACTGATGTTTCGTTAAATAGTTTGCACCCTGACATTTATTGATGGTCGAGCACTGAAATCTGCAGCAATTTGCGGAAGTGTTGCACTTCACATTGAACGATTCTCTTCAGTCATCAATGGTCCCATTCTTGCAGCATCTTCTATCAGGCACAGCAATGTCAGAGATTTGATGTTTTGCCGGATTCCTGATATTCATAGTACACTTGTGAAATGGTCGCATGGGAAAATCCTCACTTCATCGCTACCTGGGAATGTTGTGTCCAATCGCTCGTGTGCTGACTATAACACCATGTTCAAAGTCACTTAAATCTTGATAACCTGCCATTGTAGTAGCAGTAAGCGATCTATTAACTGCACCAGGCACTTTTTGTGTTATATAGGCGTTGCTGATTGCAGTGCCGTCTTCTGCCTGTCAACATATCCCTGTATTAGAATACCCCACAGGGGCTCGGCATTCAGGTGCTGGGTACGGGCTTGGCGACCCTGGGTTTCCTGAGCTGGGGACTGGTAAGCGCTGCCAGTCCCCTGTCACCATAAGCTCTGGGCATACTTAAGCGACCACCATGCAGCGCAGCAGAGGAACGTTGTGTGTCTCAGGGAATGGGGATCTTGGGTTGACTGTCCAGATCGCGAGGATGGAATAAACCTCTATAAACAACCCCTCAATCTCAAGGTATGCTGCACGCTGATGAGATGCATGGCTGTTGAGTTGTTAGTGGGCAATCTATGTGGTACCTGCTGCACCTCAGCTGTATAAGGCTTACCTAGGCATGTGGGGCTCTGTCTAGGTGGACTTCTAGTTCCGTATCTGCTCGTGGGACCGAGATTGATCCTTCGAAATCCTCTTTTCCTCCTCCCAGCAGAAAGGGTGGGCCGCTGGAAGGTTCTAACACCCAGTCTCTCAAGAGGGCTCATACAGTCAGTCCCTCTGACTCTGGCACTTCTTTGACAAGTAAAGTCTTTGGTAACAGAATGCATTCTGATAATCAGAACGTGTTGCTCATTGTGAAATGGAAGGAGGGTAGTTTTGAAAAGGTTTCACCCCTTCTATATACAAAAGGGTTTGGAGGGAATCTGTGGCTCCTTAAAATCAGTGAAGCGCGTGCATAATGGAACCTTGCTAGTGGAAACGTCTACTTCCCAGCAAGCAACTAACCTCCAATCTGCTAAATGCCGCCGGCCGGTGTGGCCGTGCGGTTAAAGGCGCTTCAGTCTGGAACCGCGTGACCGCTACGGTCGCAGGTTCGAATCCTGCCTAGGGCATGGATGTGTGTGTTGTCCTTAGGTTAGTTAGGTTTAAGTAGTTGTAAGTTCTAGGCGACTGATGACCTCAGAAGTTGAGTCGCATAGTGCTCAGAGCCATTTGAACCATTTTTTGCTAAATGCCTTGGGGAGTATGCCATAGACACTGAACTGCATAGCACCTTGAATTATAGCAAAGGTGTTGTGACATGCTGGGATCTGGTCGACATTCCCAGGGAAGATCTGAAACGTGAGTGGGCTCCAGAAGGTATCGTTGATGTACAACATATCATGAAGATGGTTGATGGCAATCTTGTCAAATCTGACTCCTTTATTCTGACCTTCAGTAGCACGAAACTTCCTGAACATGTTAAAGCAGGCTTCCTTCGCCTTGGTGTGAGGCCTTATTTCCTGACCCCAATGTGCTGTTTTAAATGCCAGCGTTTTGGGCATACCACCTTAGGGTGTAAAGGTGAAGCAACTTGTGGCAATTGTGGTAAGGCTGCTCATGAAGGAGTTGGTTGCTCGTCTCCAGCCAAATGTATCAATTGTTCTGGGAACCACCCTGTATGGAGTAGGGATTGCCGAATATCTTTAGAGGAACGTAAAGTGCAGGAAATAAAAACAATCAAGTGTATCCTCTATGATGAGGCCAAAAAGATCTACAAGTCGATGCAACCTCCCACATTTGCTGCGTCTTTTGCATCCATGGTTCAGAAGCCTACTCCAAAAGCTGATGCCTCTATGCAGACAGAGGTGGTGAGTGTTGGAACTAACACCTGCAGATGTCAGTGCTCTTGTAACACAGCCAGTGTTTCAAAGCCTGTAGCCCCTACTCGAACGGCAGACAAAGGTACAGTGGCGAACTTGGGCCAGCCCCTGGCGCCTCCAACAGCTGAGGCTGTTCCGAAGCCCAGTACGGCCATTACCACTCCCACATCAGCTCCCTCAAAGCCTGCGAAACCGCAGAAACCTTCTATACAGCAGCAGCACTGGGTAAAATCATGTGGTAAACCGTCTGACCATGCAGATGTCGTCTTACATGATGCTTCATCTGACTCTTCCCCAGAGCTGATGGAGTACAACGTATGTGTGGGGCAATCATCTCGCCCCACGCCTGCCCCTCCACCTGCTGCAGTCTCCCCACCCCATCAGACAGACAGGGTGAAGGTGCTACCCCCTCCCATACTTCAGTGGAACTTGCAGGGGTTCTGGACGCATGTGGAGGAACTTCATATACTCTCTCAGAGTAGACCACTATGTCTGTGTCTCCAGGAGACTTATTTCCATCCATCATACTCCACTGAGCTACAAGGCTATACACTCCACAAAAAGGATGACCTGCGTGGAGAGAGAGCTAGAGGTGGCACAGGTATCTGTGTAAGGACAGACTACCACTCCTCGCCTCTCTCACTTATGACAACTTTACAGGCCGTTGCTGTGTCCGTGCACTTGCATCATCCATTGACTGTATCTTTGCTTTACTTGCCCCCACATGATGCACTTGATGAAGCAGCCCTCGCCGACCTTCCTACACAGCTCCCCCAGCCGTTCATTATTTGTGGTGATTTTTAATGACCCCAACGTGCTTTGGGGCTCTGCAATCACCTGTCCCAGGGTAGAACAATTGAGAGGCTTCTCCTGTCATCCTGTGCCTACTTGCTCAATGGAGCACAGAGCACTCACTTCTGCAGAGCAACTGGGTCGTTTTCTGCCATTGATCTCTCGCTTTGCTCCCCAGCTCTTGCCACCAATGCTCAATGGGAAGTGGTCGCTGACTTGCACGGCAGTGGTCACTTACAAATCTGGATTCACCTGCCAGATGGCATGGGCCCCGAAAGGAGACCACTAAGATGGGTGCTCAGTGGGGCCGACTGGACACTTTATAGCCAGTTGGACCAGTTCGAACAATGTGCGAATGTTGAGGCATGAGTGGATAATATTACCAAAACAGTCCACCCCGATGCTGCAGCATCCATTCCAAAGTCCACAGGCCACCAGAAGAGGCACCCTGTCCCTTGGTGGAGTGCCGAATGCCGCTCTGCAATCAGGAGCAGGCGTGCGGCTCTGCGTTGGTTCCAGTGTCGGCCAACTGCTGAGAATCTTGCAGCCTTTTGGGTGGCGAGGGCAAAATGTCGCTGCATTATTCGAGAGACCAAGAAGAGGTCGTGGCAACAGTTCCTGAACACCATTAATCGTTCCACCAAAAGTTCCATTGTGTGGGAGACCATCAGGAGAATTTCTGGGAGAGGAGGGAGGTGGCCAATGGCTTCAGTAATGAATAATGGCACTCTCCACATGAATCCGTGAGACATTGCCCACACTATGGCAGCGTATTTTGCCATTGTTACTGCAACAACCAGTCAGGATCCGTTTTTCCAGCGCCATAAAGCGATTGCTGAGAGGTGTAGTCTGGATTTCCAGTCTACTTCTCATGAAGTTTACAACTGCCCATTTTCTATGTGGGAGCTGCATTCTGCATTGTCTGCAGCTCGTGACACATCCCCTGGTCACGACAGTATCCAGTACAGTATGCTACAGCATCTCACAAGGCGCTACAAAGAAATCCTCCTCGCACTTTTTAATGCCATTTGGGCGTCAGGTCACTTTCCTGACTCGTGGCGTGAGGCAGTTTTAATTCCTTCTTTGAAATCTGGCAAAGACTGCACGAGCCATAGTAGCTACTAAGTGTTGCCCTCACTAGTTGTATGGGAAAGACCTTGTTTCGGATGGTCAACCACCGCCTTGTCTGGATGTTAGAATCCCGGCAACTCCATAGTCGCTTTCAGTGTGGGTTCAGGAGGTTTCGTTCCACCTTCGATAGCCTTGCCCTCCTGGAGGCGGCTGTACAATAAGGTTTCCTACCCCGTCATCACCTTCTAGGTGTATTTTTTGGCCTACGATACCACTTGGAGGCGTCTCATCCTGGAGCAGCTTCACAGATGGGGTTTTCGTAGTTGTCTTCCTCTCTCGCCACGATATTTTAGATATCGAATTGGTGACGTCCTGTCTGACCGCTTTGAGCAGGTGAACGGTGTCCCTCAGGGTAGCGTTTTAAGTGTGACTGTCTTTGCCATCGCTATTAATAGCATTACCTCCATAGTGAAGAGCCCTGTCCAGTGTTCCTTGTTTGTGGATGATTTCTCTTTGTTTTGCACTTCTTCAAACCTTGGAACGACAATGCGTCAATTGCAACTTACTCTTAGACGGTTGGATGACTGGACGCAAAAGAGTGGTTTTAAGTTTTCCACCGAGAAGTCCTTATGTGTTCTTTTTCACCATTCTCGTTCGATTTTAACCTTTCCTGAGTTGAGGATGAGGGACACTGTCCTTACTTTTAGAGACACGGTGAGATTTCTGGGGCTCATTTTTGACTCGAAGCATACGTGGTTACCTCATCTTAAAGACCTGAAACGACGGTCACTTCTGGCTTTAAGTATTTTAAAATTTCTTAGCCACAGTACATGGGGAGCCGACAGGACTTGTCTGCTCCAGTTTTACAGGTTGCTTGTGCGATCTCGGCTCGAGTATGGGTGCACGGTGTATGGGTCTGCGAGGTCTTCTTACTTAAAGATGTTGGGCGTTGTGCACCATGAAGGGCTTCGGCTGGCCACTGGGGCATTCAGAACTAGCCCCGTACCAAGCACCTGTGCAGAGGCTGGTGAACCACCACTTCACATGCGGCGGCGGCTACTTACGGTGCGACAGGCGTATAAAACATTGTCCACAAAATACACACCTGCATACCATACCATTGCTTAGCTTCCTCTGGCACGGCTATTTCATAACTGGCAACGGGCGACGCGGCCCTATGGGATTCGCGCACAGGAGCAGACTTATTTTAGATTTGACTAATTTTAAGAAAGATAGCACACCAGATTTTACATTCCAATCTCAGTTTTTTAACATTTTAGATGCGCATCACTGTTTTACCGTCGTTTACACTGATGGCTCCAAACAGGAGAATTTACTTGGCTGTTCTGTAGTGTTCCCTGACCATGTTACCCGGATTCGCCTCCCTGATGAATATACCGTTTTCGCAGCGGAGCTCCACGTGATCCTGAAGGCACTGGAGCGGATGAATCGTGTTTGGGCAATCGATTTCTCCTTTGCTCCGATTCTCTTAGTGCCTTACAATCATTTCAGAATCTGTACCCAACTGAGGAGATGGTCCAGCTGATATATGACCAACTGTACTTACTCTAACAGTGGGGTAAGGAGGTGTCCTTCTGCTGGGTGCCTGGTCATGTAGGAATATGGGGCAATGAACAGGCCGTTCGGGCTGCCAAGGAGGCCTGCAGAGAGCAGTATGTGGTCCAGTGTCCTATTCCCTTGCAGTCTGTCATTTCTGCACTCCACAAGAAATGCATGGAGTTGTGGGAGGAAGACTGGCTGGCGGTGACGGACAATAAACTGAGGTTGGTGAAGTCAACAACTCGGCCGTGGCGTTCCTCCTGCCGGTTGCTCAGGCGGGAAGAAGTGACCAAATCAAAATGTTCAAATGTGTGTGAAATCTTATGGGACTTAAATGCTAAGGTCATCAGTCCCTAAGCTTACACACTACTTAACCTAAACTATCCTAAGGACAAACACACACACCCATGCCCGAGGGAGGACTCGAACCTCCGCCGGGACCAGCTGCACAGTCCATGACTGCAGCGCCTGACACCACTCGGCTAATCCCGCGCGACAAGAAGTGACCCTCACGCGTCTTCCGATTGGGCACTGTCCTCTCACGCATAGCTTTCTATTACGGCGGGAGGATCCCCCGTTTTGTGATGCTTGTGGTGTGCACATCTCTGTCCGCCACATTTTAACAGACTGCAGTTTATACCGTAATGCAAGGGCAGAAGCACAAGTTGATGGGGATCTGCCCCGTGTTTTAGCTAATGATGAGACGTGTGTGTCTAGGGTTTTAAAGTTTTGTGATGTGCCTGGACTCTGGCCTAAACTTGTAGGCTGCAGGTTTTAGTGTATTGCACAGTGGCTGGCTCCTCCCTTTTTCCTTGCGGTCAGCCAGCCACTTCCATCTGATATATTGTTTTAGCTCCCTCTACCACTTTCTTCATGTGTTGTCCATGTTTTACTGCTGGCGGGATGCTTCGTCCCACTTTTCGGTGTGAGTAGGCCCATATTTTTCCAAGCTTGTTACCTGTGTTTTACGTTCTGTTTTATCTTACTGTTATGAGTCTTTTCCTGACACCTGTCTCAATCTGTTACTGAGCGGGCGCTGAAGACCTTGCCGTCGTGCGCCCATACAACCCTCTACATCCATCCATGTATTACAATACCCAGAATCCGAACTGATCTTTCCTGAGTCAGCTTCCACCATTTTTTCTGTTCTTCTGTAAATAATTTTTGTGAGTGTTTCGTAATCATGATTTATTAAACTGGTAATTCGGCAATATTCACACTTCTCAGAATCTGCTATCTTTGGAACTGAAATTGTTACATTCTTCTTTAAATCTGAGTCTGTTTCGCCTCTCTCATACATATCTTGCACACCATGTGGAATAAGTTAGTCGTGGCTGTTTCTCCCAAAGATCTCAATAATTATGGAGGAATATTATCAATTCTAGAGGCCTCGTTTCTACTTCCAGAACGCTGTCAAATTCTTCTCTCTGTATCATATCTCACATCTTATCTTCATATAATTCGTCTTTCCTTTCAACAGTATTGTCTTCAATGTCATTACCCTTAGTAAAGCCCCTCTGTATACTCCTCACCTTTCAGATTTACCTTCATTGCTTAGTACTGGCTTGTCATCTGTGCTCTTGATATTGATACACTTCTTTCCAGAATGAGATTTTCGCTCTGCAGCGGAGTGTGCGCTGATATGAAACTTCCTGGCAGATTAAAACTGTGTGCCGGACCGAGACTCGAACTCGGGACCTTTGCCTTTCGCGGGCAAGTGCTCTACCAACAGAGCTACCCAAGCAAGACTCATGACCCGTCCTCACTGCTTTACTTCTGCTAGTACCTCGTCTCCTACCTTCCAAACTTAACAGAAGCTCTCCTGCAAACCTTGCAGAACTAACACTCCTGAAAGAAAGGATATTTCGGAGACATGGCTTACCCACAGTCTGGGGGATGTTTTCCAGAATGAGATTTTCACTCTGCAGCGGAGTGTGCGCTGATATGAAACTTCCTGGCAGATTAAAACTGTGAGACGAGGTACTGGCAGAAGTAAAGCTTTGAGGACGGGTCGCGAGTCTTGCTTGGGTAGCTCAGTTGTAAGAGCACTTGCCCGCGAAAGGCAACGGTCCCGAGTTCGAGTCTCGGTCCGGCACACATTTTTAATCTGCCAGGAAGTTTCATATCAGCGCACACTCCGCTGAAGAGTGAAAATCTGATTCTGGAAAACATCCCCCAGGCTGTGGCTAAGCCATGTCTCCGCAATATCCTTTCTTTCAGGAGTGCTAGTTCTGCAAGGTACGCAGGAGAGCTTCTTTTAAGTTTGGAAGGTAGGAGACGAGCTACTGGCAGAAGTAAAGCTGTGACGACGGGTCGTGAGTCGTGCTTGGGTAGCTCAGTTGGTAGAGCACTTGCCCACGAAAGACAAAGGTCCGGAGTTCCAGTCTCGGTCCGGCACACAGTTTTAATCTGCCAGGAAGTTTCATTGATACACTTGTTTCTCTTTTCCCGAAATGTAGCTTTAATCTTCCTACAGGCAGTGTCTGTCTTTCCCCAAGTTAGACATGCTTCTATAGCTTTAAAAGTTTGCCCTTTAATAATTTTTGCTTAGCCATTTTGCATTGTCTGCTAGTTTCATATTTCAGACGTCTGTAGTTCGTTTCATCTGCTTCATCTGCTGCATGTTTATATTTTCTCATTTCAGCAAATAAATAGAAAAAAACTACAATATCCAAGATTTCCTGCTGGTCCTTGTCTGTTACCTATTTCGCCTTCTGTTCTCTTCCCTATTTCACCCCTCAAAGCTATCTATTCGCCTTGTGTTGTATTCCTTTTGCCTGCTTCAGTCACGATTGCCTAATGCTCTGTCCGAAACTCTCAACAAGCTCTGGTTCTTGCAGGTTATCCAGGTCCCATCTCCTTAGTTTCCTACTGTTTTATAGTTTATTCTGTTTTAACCTACAGTTCATAACCATAAGTTCTGGTCACTTTGCATATCTGCTCCTGGAAATTTCACAGTTTAAATTCTGGTTTCGAAATCGCAACCTTATCATTACATAATCGATCTCGAACCTGCCAACGTCCCTAAGTCTCTTCCAAGTACACCACCTTCTCTTATGATTCTTAAACCAAGTGTTAGTTGTGACAAATTATGTTTCACGCAAAATCATATCTGTTAGTTTCGGCTTCATTTATCTCTCAAAGTCCATAGTCTCCTAATATTTTTCCTTAAAACTGTTCCTTTTCCTACTTTCGGATTCCAGTCCACCATCATAATTAAATTCTCCTCTCCCTTAATTGTCTGCGTAATTTCTTTTATTCCATCGTACATTCCTTCAAGCTCTTTCTCATCTGCAGGGCTAGTTGGCGTATAAACGTGTACTGTAGTGTGTGTTGGATTTGTGTCTATCTTGGTTATTGTTATGTTTTTACTATGCGGTTTATAGTAGCTTAGCTGCATTTCTATTTTCTTATTCATTACTAAGCCTACGCCTGCATTACGAATATTTGATTTTGCATTTGCAACCCTGTACTCACCTGACCAGAGATCCCACACTTCCTGATACTACAATTCACTAATTCCACAATATCTAACGTCAGTCTATCCATTTCCATTTTAAAATTCTCTAACGTTCCTAGGGGATCTAACATTCCACACTCCGACATGTTTTTTTTTCTGTTGATATCTGAGTAGTGTCCGCCCAAATAGCCGACTGTGGGACTATTTTGCCTCCAGAATATGAGGATGCCATAATCATTTACCCATAGTGTAGAGGTGCTTGCCCTCGGGAAAAATCATGGTTGTAATTTCGCCTTGTTTTCAGCCGTTTGCAGTACCGGCACAGCAGGGCTATTTTGACTAAAGTTACAAGCCCAGATAAGTCAATCATCTAGATTCTACGCTCTTGCCACTGCAACTGCAGGAAAAGCTACTGCCTTCTTCAAGAACCGCAGCATGATTGCCCGGCGTCTCAACATATACCTCTCTGATGTGGTTGCACCTGCGGTACTGCTACCTGTATCACTGAAGCACTCATTTCACCCCACCTTGGCATGCTGCGCGGTTCAGGGAACGTGGATTGTATATGTAATAAATCGAAACAGTGATCATGCAAGAAGAATTTAAATATTTATCGAAAAGAAAACAAATACCTGTAAAAATGACCTACACCTGTGATCATGATATACACATGGAAATAAAAATTACTCGTAAAACTGTCGAAACCAGGATCGAAAAATACTCTTGAGCCTTGTGCAGCTCGCGTTGGTGCTGTTGCTAGGTTGGCATCGTGTAATAGGGATTGTGGCGTCTCGTTTTCTTCTTGTATTTACTGGCGCCACTACATTTTCTAGCGTCATTTGTCCGCAAGTGGCAGCAGCAGCGTTTATCGATATCCAGTACTGTGGTACTATCTTTGGAAGGACGTCGAGTGTTTTCCAGGTCGGGTGCGTTGGCAGTTCGGTTGGGACGGAGCAGCAGAGAGGTCGTCAGCGCAAGCACATGCTGGCGGCATGCATGCATTGCTGGATCGAGGGGCTGTAGTTGCGAGGGCCACAACCTCGTTGTCCACCGGACCCAGGACGCTGAGTTGAGTGAACATTAACCCAGCAGTGAAACCTCCACTATTTTGAGATCACGCCGTTTGTTCGTGCGTTGCTGCTTGCAGGGTCACTGTGATGAAGAGCAACGAGTGGAGTGTTTGGAGTTGGCGAAATTAATTAGCCATCCTCCACTTCTTATTATTAATCATTGCATTCCTTGTGTTTATTCATGAGGTTCAACCAGCGGTATTTTTCTGCCTAGTGGCCGCTAACGCCCCAGTTACCTACCCTGGAGGTTAGCGTATTTTCGCGGCAGTGTACTTTTCCTCACCTTACTGCTGCTGTCCGGTAAGGCATGTAGTTCGACAGCCTCCTTGATTGTGGTTCGGATATTTTGTTCTTTTGAATTACCTTGGTCGTAACGGTTCCTTCTGCTTCTGGATGTTTTAAACACCAGATTCTGAAGACGCAGTGCTGTCCACCGGTTCCGCCTTGCCTGGGTTATTTCCACCACTGTGTTGGTTACCAGAGGTTAGGTAGATTTTCCAAAAGTGTTGGTCTGCGTGTAAACTGTCACTAGTTTGAGTTGCCATTCGGTTACGTTAGTACAACTCTTGGCTGCCTGTCTCATCGGTTACGAAGTTGAGTGAGTTTTCCCAGGCTGATCCTTCGAGCACTGTCTGAGGCCCACTTTTCTCTCTCGGTTTCATCAGAGTGTGATGATTTTGTTTCTCCTTTTAAAAAATATTTTAGTATCTCTTGGAGAAGTTAACTGTTTTTAGAAATCTGTTACCCAGGCCTTCAGCCGTTAAATTGTTTTTCTGAATTATTACTATTGGGCCCTTCAGCCAGCAAATAATTTGAATTTTTTGTCAGTAAGGCCTTCAGCCATGAATGCAGTTTTTTAATGAGTTTTTAATTAGATGTTGTATCTTAATAGTGAAACATTAATGACTGTCATTTCTTTTTTAAAAAAATATTTTAGTATCTCTTGGAGAAGTTAACTGATCTTAGAAATCTGTTATCCAGGCCTTCAGCTGTTAAATTGTTATTCCTGAATTATTACTATTGGGGCCTTCAGCCAGCTAATAATTTGAATTTCTTGTCAGTAAGGCCTTCGGCCATGAATGCTATTTGTCTAAAGAAATTGTAATTAGATGTTATTTCTTAATGGTGACATATTAATGGTTGTCTTTTTCTTTTTTTAAAAAAGTATTTTAGTATCTTTTAGAGAAGTAACTGTCCTTAAAAATCTGTTATCTAGGCCTTCAGCCGTTAAATTGTTTTGAATAATTACCATTGGGGCCTTCAGCTGACAAATAGTTTGAATTTCTAGTCAATAAGGCCTTCAGCTGTGAGTGAAAGTTGTTTAAGGTATTTTTGTTTGACATTGTGTCTTAACAGGCAAATTTGATGATTGTTCCTTACTGTTAATCTTATTGCAGTTGGTTCCAATAATGTGTAAATTAAAAAAAAACCTGAGAAGCCAACAGTAACTGAGTAAGGCCCCATCCACATTTAAATCCTGCCTTCCCTAAGTCCTATGTATCAACTCTTTAGTAACATATGTCAAATGGAGACTGTGATTACTAATATATGTGTGTGTCACAAGTAAGTGAAAATGGTCATCACAAAAACAAACTGCTACTATATATTGAAGAAGCAAAACAAACTGAGTGTCGTATAAAATGAATTACAGCCTTCCTAGGGACCATGATAAACAGTACGAAATAAGAAAAAAATTGTATCGTAAAGAAACAAAGACAGGTAAATCTACTTAATGTATGGTTTGGTATTTTGTTTTCGTACACAACTGCGATTAAAAATATAATTTCTCTGGAAAACAACAAAATCATGTCAGTAAGCAGCGCTACAAAAATACAATAGAAAATGCGCAGTGATGTCACAGCATCCACCACCGTAGTCTAAGACTGTGTCATTACTATTACATTACCTGTGGAAGCTGACTGTTAGTATCACAGTTTCCTCCTGATCTTCCATGCTAGACAACTCTTAGCATCACAATTTCCTCTTATCGTTCCATGTTAAGTCAAACACTATATTCACTTTTCCTAGTCTGCTACATGAATGGATTAGTAATTTACTATGTTTCCGGTAATATTTTTAGATGTAAACAAGCAACTGATGTTATAATAATATCCAATGTTAACTGATGTTCTTGTAGTGGACTGGGATATGAACTCTCATGGAAGAAGAGACAACAAAATATGTGATATTGCATATGAATCATAATTGTCCATTTGTTTACCTTTTGGTAAAATTGCCCATGAAAAATGCTTAAACCAATTGAAGCTGTGATGTACAACCTGATGGTTAATGCTTCCTAGCAAAACGATATTTTACAGTTTTCGAGTTGCATGGAAGACTCATTTTTCTACTGTATTCAATACTTCTGTTTCAAGAGATACAGTAGTTAACAAATACTGTAAAAATGGTAAAAGTATTTTTGAAATTGTGTACTAAGTAATAGATGATTTGTAAACTTACACTTGAAATGAATTACTATTGGAGTCAGTTATTTTTCATTGTGGATACTTAGCAGCTGAAGAACACAACTGAAGCTGTAACTGAGTTGTGGGGAACAGTGTGAGTGAAACTCTTAACTTCACCAAACTATTAGCTAACTGAATATGTTTATGAAGCAAATGTATGCAGTTCATCTCTTAAATACATAATTAGTACAAATTTGAAAGACACTCTTCCCAAAACTTAAGCTGAGGTCTGAAAACTGTTATAAAGTGTGGTCACCTTATATATATATATATATATATATATATATATATATATATATATATATATATATATATATATATATATATAATACCCAACAATAAACAATAAGTATATCTGATAGCTGAAATCATAAAACATGAAGATTTGCACTACTTGGCGATGTTTACACGAATCTGAGGACGTTAAATGATTTTTCAGTGATGTTTAGTTTTGGCAAAATTGTCATGTAATTTCGCACAAACTTCTTCAAACAAGAAAAATAATACAATATTAGACCATTTTTTCCAGAGAACCTCTAGGACCTTCCCTTCCTTCGTAAATATATATTAATTTAAATCATTGACTCTATAGAGTTATTAATGTCGTAAATTGTATAAAATTTCAAAATTTGTGAATTATTTCCTGAAATAAAGTTTTTACTGTATTACATACAGAGAGGAGAGAGAAAATACGATTCAAACCCTTCTGACAGAATATCTTATCATATAACATAATGATGTATCACAAGAAGAAATCAGCTTGCTACATAATAGCATCAGAAAAATGAAAACAAGGTAAGGAGACTGTTTGTGTTTGAGTAAAGTATGATTGACACTCTTTATATGCCTGAACAGTTTTTAAAGTTTCTGCGTATATGTATAAATCTTTTATGAGTAAATTAAATATTAACTTCAACAAAAAGAATTTTGGTACTATAACCACAATTATGTGCTAATACCTACTGGAAGAATTTTTTATGACTTTATTTAATTGTGCTGTCTGTCACACAAGCAGAATGTGCTATTACTGACAAGCAAGTTGCTCAGGACATATATCTGTTATTTGAAATCATAAAACTAATGACTCATACTAATTAATGATGCTTTCACTAGCCAGATAAAAATGTATTTGTACAAAAACCTTGAATGAAACAAAACACACTATGATTTTATAAATCATGTCCTGATATACGATTAGGCATGTTTTGTAATTTCTTTATCTTCATAATTATGAAACAATCAAGGAAAACAATGGGACAACTTAATGGTGCAGCTCATCAGCCAAAGTTTACAAACTGCAATAAGTAAGAGTTTAAAATGAGAGAATTAACTGTAATTATTGCTAAATACATTTGTATCATACATTTTTATGGTGTCTATATAGTGAAGGTTTTGCTTTTGTTTTAAAGTGCAAAACTTGTTGATGATTAATTTCCATATAAAGGTTCGCCTTCCTACAAAAATGAACATGCTCCAATTAATATGATGCAAGGTGACATCTCTCAGTTATGATTCTTTACACACCTATAAAAACAGAGTAATGGACCTTTTATTTGATACAAGTAATAATTTAATATTCCCTGAAACCAAATTGAATTTCTGTAACAACATTTAGCTTTTCTCTAATTAGCAAAATATAGACCAAAGCTTAAGCATTCACATATAAACTGATTATACTTTATCAAGGAGAGCTTCATATCACAAAACATGTGATCACTACCTTCTTGAAGATCTGGAGGGGAGTTCCCTTATGTGCCCTAAAAGTAGCTTAATAATGCAAGAGTGGCTTATTTCTAAATTTTAGTTGTGAGTAAAAATTGATGTGGAGTGAAACATTAATTATTGAATTAACCATGAAAATGTTTTGTTTAAATTTTCTGCATAAAACATTCGTGCAGTACTTAATACTTGCTCAAATCTATTATTGCACAAACTTTCCACTTCATTTAACTAAAAATATGACTGGCATGGATTTGAAATAAAGGTATAAGATTGGTATGGCCTCACTATGACTGTCATGTTATAAAGTGAAACATCCATAAGCAATATGTGAAAAATACCATATGAAATTATGCAACTGAATAGTGTAGTAGGATTATTATCATACATAAACAAAAAAAATTTACACAGCTCACAATGATCGAAGTTGCATTAGCTCATGCTGTCTTTAGCACACTCATGCAAAGATCAGTTCTTTGATATATGTTTGAAAACTCATGAAAGACAATTTATTTATTGAATGAAATACTGACTTTCTAAACACAATCATAAGATAAGCTCAGTTCATAAACAGAATGGAAAATGACCGACTAAGTCATTCTGACACAGTACCCAATGTTTGACCTAGATAAATCTCAACTTGCCAGCAATGGAAGTGATATTGCAAGTGACTCATCCATAAATAACATGTGAAAATAAAACAAGATAATCCCACTGAATAGTGTAGTACATTATCTCAAAATATGGCCTCACTATGACTGTGATGTTATAAAGTGAATCATCCACAAGTAACATGTGAAAAATGCCATATAAAATTACGCAGTTGAATAGTGTAGTAGGATAACTCACTATGGGCGTGATATTGCATGTGAAACATCCCTAAATAATATGAAAATGATGGTTCTGAGTAGTGTAGGCTTACAATAACTAACTTACAGGTACTTAAATTTTACATGTTTTTGTTTCTGTAACTTCATTAGAGCTAATTCAACAACATATTAAATATATAAAGTCACCAGATTGATGGAGAGCATGTAAATACAAATGAACCAAGAAATCATGGTAATTGTTACATGATTAAAGTTTAACAACCATAGTATGAACATGTAAAACTAGCGAAGTTTCGGCATTTGTAGCATCATGGATAGTGAACAAAAGTATTATGACATCAATGATATTGTAACTCTTCAGGCTTTCCCGGCGATCTAATGACATCTTGGGTTGTCGGGTGTTCTGCCGGATATCAGCGCCGTACTTGCACAATATTTCGGTCACGTAGCTCGTAACCTTCATCAGGTGCGACCTGAGACTGCTCCTCGAGTGGACCTGGTCCAGTATTTATGCCGATGGCCTTCCCCCTCCACCAACGGCTGCAGGCGCTTCCTCTGTGGTCCGCGACCATTCCCTGCGACCTGCTGGAGCGTTGCTGCTCCGTTTTCCGTCCGCTGCGGTTCTAGGTGTTCCCTCTGCCCTTGGTACCCCAGACCGTAGATGAAACCCCCAGGTCCACTCGAGGAGTAGTCTCAGGTCGCACCTGATGAAGATTACGAGCTACGTGACCGAAATATTGTGCAAGTACAACGCTGGTATCCGGCAGAACACCCGACAACCCAAGATGTCATCAATGATATTACTACAAAAGGGTAATCGGTTGGCTTCTAATGTTGCTATCAATACAAAAGCCTGAGATAGCATATTCGGAAACTTAACTAACAGTATAAGTGCACATTGTTCATAGGATAATATTTACAGACTTGTAAGACAAGTTTTAAAACCTCTGTATAGGGGAATATTACTTAACAAAGACTGTCAACAATAACAAAAAAATGGTCCTATGCAGTGAGAGGAGGAGTGGTTACAAGAGTCATACTGTGTAACAGTTCACCAGAGTTCTCTCTGATATGTGGAGGGCTATGCTTTTACTCATAATATTGTTTCTGGTTACATGGTGATAACCCTTTTATAAACTTGGAGTAATGGACAAAATAGTGTTTCCATGTCACGGCTCTTCTAGATAGATTACTGTCAGGCAGATGTCATGGGTACTGATCTGGATTTAGTGTGTCCATGAAACTTCTCGATGTCCCAGCATCTGGCTTGGTACAGACGATAGATTCATTTGTCTTGCCTCTCTTCTGTTCTGTAGGTTAGCTTTCGCACCTAATTTCTAATAGATACTTATCTTCTTACATACAACATATTGAAACAAACAAAAGTGAAGTAGTTATTATTATCTCTTAGTCATAATGATGGTTTATTTCATGTTGAGTGTTCTACATATCTCTTATACAAGGTGGTCACAAAATAGTTTCTCATTAACCATACAGATTTTACGGAATTAATTGATTTTGCTATTGTTTCTTTACATACATGGCAGATGTGCTACTGTTCTGTTAGCATTCTATATCCAGATACTCTATGACACTCACTACAAAAAGCTACAATTCTACACTACCTTCTGATATCAAATGTACATTAAGATGATGGTAACTATCTTTCTCTCTCTCCTCTCTCTCTCTCTCTCTCTCTCTCTCTCTCTCTCTCTCTCTCTCTCTCTCTCTCTCTCTCACACACACACACACACACACACACACACACACATACACACGTACAGAAATAAGTAAATATATATCTTTCTGTGTAGGAGTGTATATACAGTATATACAGTGCCACCTCTTTATAACTACATCCATGCTATACTCCTGACTCCACCTAGATTAATTCAATTCTTCTCGGGTTTCAATCAGTATTTGCACCCATTTAACATTCCTCCCTTGCTCATCTTTCATTGTTATCTTAATTTTTTGTTGTTTCGCTTGTTATACAACCATTCACAACATTTTAACTATCTGAAAAATATAATATGTATGCATCAGACATACAATCATAGGCATTACCCTTTTCAGCTTAAGACACTGCTTTCCATCTTTTGGTCTTTGAATACCTTCACACTGCAGACATGATAGATTTCCCTCCTTTTTCTACTCTTGAGAATGTCCTCCTCAATCGCATTTTGATGCATAACACACTCACTCTACAAGGTCCTGTATATGCAGGAATTAAATTGTGTATTAGTGAATGTCATTTACTGGATAATTTCTGTGATCTTATCAACATTTTTCCCATGGATATAGGTTTTGTTACTCTGCTCCGCTTACCACTCCTTTTGCTGTGGTTGGCAGCCTTTCTGATTTTCGTTACAGCTAACTGCACAACATCACCATGTCTCATCTGGTATTTATTGGAAGTAGTAGTATCTTTCGACTTTTGTCTTGGGGAGTCCGATTTTTCAGGGTTTGTATCGGAGGCTACAGGGTCAAATCGTTAGATAATTCATTGAAGACTCCCTGAAGTTATGGAATACAGGAAACCCATGACTTCTATCGCTTAGGACAATAAAGAGTGCACAGTTTTTGTAATTCTTTCATCAAATACTCTGATGGATTGAACACTGGTTGATAATTTTCATTTTGTTACGATAGTGAAACTATCTCCAAACTACAGACCTGATTTGTGGACTATTGTCCAATATCACCTTCTCCACATATCTGACATTACACAAGAAATGGGTGAAGAATGCCCATACAACCTATCAACTAGTAACTTCATCAACAGCATGAGTGATACAAATTTGGAGGTGAACTCAAGAATGACAAACAAAATGAAGACCCTCTAATTGGTTCCCAGGAGCGGAGGAAACAAATCAGTGACGACCAGAAATTGGTTTAACCTCGATGGGATGCATAGAAATAGTGGTACATGATGAGACATCACCCTTGGATTTTCCTTTTGGCAAATCTCAGAACGATCAGATTAATAAGTTTTTCTATTTTAACTTAAGAAAAAAAGTGGCGCTAAATAATGCAGCTAGCAACCTAAAAAATTGTTCAGAATGTGCACATTCATATCAAAATCAAAAGTTACAAGCCTCAACTTGATCGGTGCAATATTTTGGTCGAAATCGGCGTATTTACGAAACACTGAAGGCACTAAATATTAGACTGAGAAACATGAAAATTCTTACGTAGCCTCATTTTGACATTAAAACACTAGCTGTATGACTCCATTAAACTATATCCAATACTTTTCAAAGAATTTACTAAAAACTAAATTTGGAACAGAAATTATCCTTATCATAATAGATTAAGTACGATTTACATTTGTGACAAAAAGTTCTAATTACGGCACTCGATTACATTGAGGAAATAATACTTCTGTACCAAGTTTCAAGACTTTAGTGTAAATAACAATCAATAAAAAAAAAGTTCAAATGTGTGTAAAATCTTATGGGACTTAACTGCTCCCGGGTTCCCGGGTTTGATTCCCGGCGGGGTCAGGGATTTTCTCTGCCTCGTGATAACTGGGTTTTGTGTGATGTCCTTAGGTTAGTTGGGTTTAAGTAGTTCTAAGTTCTAGGGGACGGATGACCATAGATGTTAAGCCCCATACCAGTTTTTCCAGGTTCAAAAAGTAGCATGTTTCACAAATAGTTTAAATGAGTATATTATTATTGGTGATGGTGTGAATTTGTATGCAGTAACTGCGTTTTTTACAATACAGTGTCCTTCAGGCATGTGTACATATGTAAAGAAGCAGATGCTGTCTTTGATGATTTGTAACTGTGAACGTCTTAAAATGAAATCACATATTGCGAATAAATATGCTTACATATGTGATACAGTCACAGTCCAAATGCCCACATTTTGTGGACTGGCACTGGTGGCATGCTCAGACAGCCAAAGAGATTAAGGCGGCCACTATTAAAAGAAGGAAATTTCGGTTCGAGTCCCACTCTTACATAAATTTTCATTTCTCACAAGTAGCTGACACTAATGCATATTCACACTATGTGAATTCATTTCATTAACTGAATATGCCAAATAAACTTCATGATCAGTTCATCGGTAATAGAAACAGCCAACTGTGAATTATCTTCACTTCTCTTCCTCAACAAAATATTGTTTCTAATCAAACATTATTTTGATGTCCCCGCTTCATCTTCACCTGTTTCAACAGTCGATTCTTGTCTTGATCCTTAGCAATATTTCCATAGTATTCACCACGAAATTACTAAATGCAACATTCTGTAAGCATATGATTCTGAAATTGTTTTTCTTGATGTTATCCTCAGTCTCATTATTTAGCCCTAGAGGAGATCTCACAAGTGTACCAGCAACAGTATTATCCTGACTAGGAGTGTGGACAGTTTTGAAATGAAACTCTTAAAGATACAGATACCCTGCTAAGTGACCATGAGTCAATTTTGCCATCATTAGGAATTTCAAAGCCCTGTGATCAGCTCAAACAGTGATCATCCAACTGAGGAAGTAACACCTAAATTTCACAAACCTGCATACAATGGTTAGAGCCACAAGATTGGCATTCACATATTATAGTCACCTGGCTCACAGAAAAGATAGTATGATGCTTCAGCACTCCATCTACCTCAACTTCCTCAAATAGTCCACCACCAAGACCTGGTTTAGAACCGTCTGAACTTAGACAAAAACTCCTAGTCAAGTTTCGATGTGAAAAATTCCTACTCAAGTTTCGATGTGAAAGTAGAGGACTCTCCAAGCTGTTTTATACTCTCAGACTCTTTTAGGATTGGGCATTCTACTTCTAAGTTGTCTTCTTATCCATGAATGCATAAAAATGTGGTATAGCTAGAAAAGTGAAATTCATAAATGTTTTACAAAAGTTAATGTACCCCAGAAAGCCAAAAAACTGCTTCCTCATTTTAGGAATAGGAAAGTCTCTAATTGTTTGTCACTTCTCCAGATCAGGTAAAATCCCTGATGTAGTCACAATGTGTCCATATCTCCTTTTTTGTACAAATTCATATTTTTCCAAATTTACTGTTACATGAAACTCTTTGAAGGCACGTAATAACTTATTCAGAATCTCATTAAGCTTCTCCAAACTACTTTGCTAAACTCTCTTCAGTTAACATGTCAGTTGATAAAAGTCATAAATCCTTTCTCATCATCACTAATAACCAAGTAAAGTAAGACTACAGCAGAAAATTGTCATATAGAAAAACCATAATTTGCTAAAGCATCTTCATATGACTGAAATAACAAAACATCCCTGCAAAATCGTTATCAGAAGCACTGTCAAGACTAACTCAATATCCTCAGTTGACTCTCTAATCTCTGAGTAAACATACATCACTGCATGCTCAAGCCAGACTAACTAAAACTTAAATTCCATAAAAAAGGTTTCAGACCAGAAGATAAAGAATTAAATATAATTAAATATAGAATAATCGCAATATAAGTCCATAGCTACTTAAAACAACAATTAGACTGTTAGCATAACTTCAATGGAAAACACTGGTGGGGGCAGGGGGCTCCCAAATCTGTGTTGTTGGACCATTCACCTAATTGTACTGTTGCCTATTCTCTCACATAATGGACATGACTTTCTTCTTCAACAAGGGAATTACTAACATGAAGAAAAGAGATTATATACCCTCAACAATTTTCCACACAAGAAACAGATACAATGAAACAATATAATAGTTTTGAAAATAAATCATACACAACCACAAACATCCATAATAACAGAAATTAGCACTGCAAAAATCGCTTTTCAAAAGGCACAAAACAATTTTATCAGAAGTTTTCACATTAGATTGATGCACAAAATTTTCAGCAAAATGTACACTATTCCATGAAACAGAAAAATATTCTACACCGATCACTTTTAAACCTCACTCCATATAATAAGATGTCTCATGAAGAACACTAAATTGTTTTCATAATTTTATGGTAAAAACAAGAAAATGCTGACTCAGCAAGTTGCAAAATTGTTTCAGTTCTCCACATCTTCAGATTTTACTTCACAATACTTACATTTACTGACCATCTGTACACAGAAGCATCTTTCAAACATCACTGGCAATTAATGCTGTTTCGTAATATTATTCCCACTGAACAGAAGAAACTTTATTCTAAAACAAGGAGAAGCCTTATAATTCAGCGTATCTTGCCTTTTCACTCTATTTACCATTAATTTTAACAATGCAGATCGCACTGTCCCCAAAATAGTTTATTATTCCATTTCAGTATCATGACTTACGGTTTATCTGAGTTTTTCAAGTTACATTTCCCACAATATCTTACTGACCGAGTGGTGCACCCACAAGGCGCTAATTCTCAGAAAATACACGCAATCATTAATCATAGCACTTCTTTACTAAAACAAAGGAAACTTCTTTAAGCTTAATTGCAAGTGACCCATAATATTCTTTGTTGATGTTCAACATTATATGATTCTATGTTTTCACTGAAACACTTTTTAAAGTTAGTAGGTAAGTAGAAAGCCAAAACATCTTATTAGAATTTATTCAGATAGGGTCGATCAGATGTAGTGTCTGTATAGTAAAGATTTTGCTCGTATTTTAAAGTGCAACGCTTGGTGGTAGGTTGCCTTTCTTACAAAAATTAATAAGCCCCAATTAATAGGAAACGCACTCTGAGTACTCTCAGTCATGGTTCTTCAGACACCAATACAAAAATAGTGCAATGGTTGCTATATTTGACAGCTGTAATAATTTAATATTTCCCACTGGTTATTACCTTTACTGAAACCAAATCTAATCTGCCTAGCAACATTTAGTTTTTATGTAATTAGCCGTTTATAGATCCAAGCTCATGGACTCACATGTAAAGTAGTTATACATCATTGTTCCCTTCTTCCAACCATTTTACTAACATTGAAATGGTAGATATTGACATAACCGATCGAAGAATAGAAAAACAGGTACAGTCACTTAGTAGTGGAAAGGTATCAGGACCAGACAAGATGCCTGTAAGATTCTACAAAAATTATGTAAACTATCTGGCTCCCCTCCTAACAGCAATTTATCGTTGTTTGCTGGAGCAACAAAGAGTACATAACGACTGTAAAAGCGCAGATCATTCCAATTTTCAAGAAGAATCGTAGAACAGCTGCTTTTAATTATAGCTCTATAGCGTTGACTTTAATCTGCTGTAGAATTATGGACCATGTTTTACTCGTATGCCCACGAATTACGAAGTTTTTGGAGAACGAAAATCTCCTCTATAAAAATCAACATAGATTCCTCAAATAGAAGTCCTTCTAAACTCAGCTTTCTCTGATGTAAGAGAAATTCAGACCTCAGCCGCGGTTGGGCATTGAAAAAAATCCATTGTCGACAAGTGAAAATTTGTACCAGACCGGGACTCGAAACTAGATCACCCGCTTTACGCGAGCAGTCGCCTTAACCATTTTAAACACTTTTCGTCCAACCAAAATTCTCAAGTGTCTGAAAGAAAGTATACCACTCACATAAATAATATATATGCGCCTTGACGGCGAATAACGATACCTTCAGTGCAGGTGCACATTACGTCTCAGCTCTTGCGGAAATTAGGTGAAGGTGCAGGCGATGAGTATAATGGACAGAGGACCTAACATTTGTAGTGTGCGATAGTTTGAGAATCTGGGCACCACTGAAAGAACAGATATCACACGTACATAATCGGCTCTTACTGTCCCTTGATGAGGCCCATTGCACTGTAGAACGGCGCTCCGGTTGATGTGATTCCTTGACGTTAGAAAGGTACTTGACACTGTCCCACACTACCATTTAGTGAAGAAAACACGAGCTTACCGAGTATCGGACCAGATTTGCGACTGGTTTCAAGTTTTCCTTCCAGGTATAACGCAACATGTCACCCTCAGCGGAACAGAATCAATGGATGTAAAGGTTATTTTCAGTGTACCCCAGGGAAGTGTGATAAGATCGTTACTGTTTACTGTGTGTATAAATGATCTAGTAGAAAGCGTGGAATGCTCTTTAAGACTGTTCGCACAAGATGCCGTTGCCTACAGCGTAGCAACGCCAGAAGACAGTATCGATTTGCAGAATTATCTACGGAAGACTAATGAATGCTGCAGTCTCTGGCAGTTGACCCTGAAATTAAATGAATGTAACATATTGCGCCTACGTAAGAAAAGAAATACACCAGTGTGCAACTGTACTGTTGTTGTTGTGGTCTTCAGTCCTGAGACTGGTTTGATGCAGCTCTCCATGTTACTCTATCCTGTGCAAGCTTCTTCATCTCCCAGTACCTACTCCAACCTACATCCTTCTGAATCTGTTTAGTGTATTCATCTCTTGGCCTCCCTCTACGATTTTTACCCTCTACGCTTCCCTCCAATACAAAATTGGTGATCCCTTCACGCCTCAGAACATGTCCTACCAACCGGTCCCTTCTGCTAGTCAAGTTGTGCCACAAACTTCTCTTCTCCCCAGTCCTATTCAATACCTCCTCATTAGTTATATGATCTACCCATCTAATCTTCGCAACTGTACTATTGATGGTAAATTACGGGAAACAGTATCTACCGTAAAGTATATAGAAGACCTTAACTGGAACGACCACGGAAAACAAATAGTAGGAAAATCAG
Source organism: Schistocerca americana (assembly GCF_021461395.2). NCBI lineage: Eukaryota > Metazoa > Arthropoda > Insecta > Orthoptera > Acrididae > Schistocerca > Schistocerca americana. The sequence continues at coordinate 692,236,116 of NC_060122.1, forward strand.
ATGCCAGACACATTCATAAAATAAATTGAAGGAAATGTAACTCATCCTCGAAATAAATAACTTACAAGATCCTTGTTCGGCCGATTTTTAAGTATCATTCATCAGTATGGGACTATTACCAGGTAGGTCTGATAGAAGAAACAGAGAATATCCAACGCATAGCGGCGCGCTACAATATGGGATCGTATGTTCGGCGCGAGAGCCTTACAGACGCTCAACTAAACTCCGGCCGCAGATGTTACAAGAGAGACGCTGTGCATCATTGAGAGACTTACTAGAGAAATTTCGGGAGAGCACTTTCTGGGAAGAGTGGGACAACATTTTATTTTCTCCCACATCTCACGAAATGACGACGTCGAGAAAATTCGAGAAATTAAAGGTAATAGAGAGCCTTATCGACAATCATTCTTCCAACTCGCCATTCGCGAGTGGAACGGTGAAGGAGCGTATTAGTTAGTGGTACCAGAAGTGCCCTCCACCACACACCGTTAGGTGGCTTCCGGAATACTGATGTAAATAAAAAGCTTGTAATAATATTATATTACAAAACATGCAATTAGAATGTGATGCTACTGTCTCCTCGAAGGTCTCGAGGCGAACTTCCGTGACCTACAATTAGTTTAATAAGGCAAAGAGTTGCTTATTTCCGAATGTTTGTTACGAGCAAAAGCGATGCCGAGTGAAACATTAACTCAATTAGCCAGGAAATATTTTGTTTACTTACCACAATGTAAGGCCTTATAGTAGCTCATATCCATTATCTAACAAAATTTGCACTTCATGTAATCGAATATATGACTTGTATTGGTTTTAAATAAAGGCATAAGTTTTGTGTTAACTTTGGTTTATTATCGTCTCTCAAACTTTCAAAAATTTACGAAGACTACATCAGTTATAGTTAGATGAACCCTTGCTGTCTTTAGTACACCCACACAACGATCAATTCACAACCCTATGCACTGGAAAATCATGTAAGAGACAACATACTTGTTAACTGAAATATAGACTTAAAACCCGATCGGTAGATAAATTTTCACTCCTTGAATTGGATAAATTTCAACAATCCGACATGGATCGCCTCCTATTTAGTATTGTCCTGAGTCATCGTGCGTGAGGAGGTTTGTTTTAATAACATATCTCAAATCAGTACACCATTGCTGCATTTACATACATACATACATTTAGTTTTCAGATATATATTTTAACTGTTTTTGTGATAATATTTACTATATAAGTGACTTATTAGTGGTTTCTTCATTCACCTCTGCATTTCGTGTGTTGTGGCCTGATATTTGTGAGTGTTTCGTATCGAGCAACTTAACCTCTTACCCGTGTTTACATTCCGCGCTGACCAGTTGCAGCTGTAGCGGCGCATCGAAAGCTAAGTACTAATTAATTGTTTGTGTATAGTATTTTATTTAGGAACTTTAGTGGTCTTCAACCGGTGTTCTTGGTGTTTTCCGGTGAAATAACTTCAGAAGAAATTTTTGCGAACTGCTTTCAGTTTCGTTACTGACATTAGACGTTTGATTTTCTTTCTGTGTTAGTATTTTGTTATATTCTCATTTGTTGTTGATTAATACTTTCAATAATAGTGGTTACTTCCCTTGTAGAGCAAGTTTGTGATAATTGTAGTCAGTTTTTAACATCTTCTTATTGTAGTAGCGGAACTTAGATAAAGTTGTTTTCTTGTTTCAATAATTGTAAAATTTTACCATGAGTGAGAAGTGTGGGCTTTGCCGTAGGTTCGTGAGTAGTGGATTGCGGTGTGAGACTTGTTCGAAGTATTTTCACTGGGGGGAATGCAGTGGGGAAGCCAGTGGGCATTCTGGTGAGATCCTCTCCTGGAACTGCAGGTTATGTAGCAAGAGTAAGTTGATAGAGGAGCAGGAGCGTAAGATCTGTGCCCTTCAGGTGCAGTTGAAAAACGCACAGGAGGAGCTAGATAGGATGAGGAGGGAGAAGGGGGTTGGGGAATGGGAGCTGGCTGTTGGCAAGAGATCTGCTAGGAGAAGGAGATTTTCAGATAGTTTTACTATTGGTGTTTGTAATAGATATGACCAACTGTCAGAGTCTAGTGGAGAGGAATCTCTAGTAGCTGTAGATGTAGGAAGTATGCAGCAGACCTCAGCAGTTACGGTGGCTAGGACAGTTGCAAAGTCTAAGAGAAAGAAGAAGGTTCTGCTGTTAGGTAGTTCTCATGGTAGAGGTGTAGGCCAGCAGTTGCAGGAAGTTTTGGGGAGTGAGTACCAGGTCACCAGCATTGTGAAGCCTAATGCAGGATTGGCTCAGGTGACTTTTAACATAGGGGGGTTATGTAGGGATTTTACTAAAGAGGATCAGGTAGTGATTGTGGGTGGGGCTGGTAATAGTATTGATAGGGATGGGAAGTATGACATAGATGGTGACCTGGAAAAGATAGCCACTCAGACTGGCAACACGAATGTGCATTTCGTGGAACTGTTTCAGCGTCACGATCGGCCTCATCTTAATATAGCCGTCAGGCGTAATAACATGAGACTTGGGGGTGCGCTGATGACAGAAGGCATGAGTCACATTTTAGTGGTGTCGGTGGAGTCTATCAGTAGGACGGGTTTCACTAGACATGGCCTGCACCTCAACAGATATGGGAAGGGGAGGTTGGCAAAACTTATAGGTGACAGCATAGGTGGGGGTGGTGGGATCACTCATGGGAAAATTCCGGTAGTTGTGGGTGTTAGAGCTGTACCTTTTTTAGATTGAAGTCAGCTGATAGGTATTCCTGCTTAAGGGAAGTCTCTCTAACAAAGAAACCACTTTCTACAAAGCTTGGGTATCCGATTAATGAGGGAATTAGTATATTTCATCAAAATATACAAGGTATTCGAGATAAAGTTAGTGAACTGCTTATAGATGTTGACTCTGAAATTATTGGTATATCTGAACACTTCTTAAATAAGGAGATAATTCAGAGGCTTCCTTTACCAGGATACAGGTTGGCTGGCAGCTTTTCTAGGAGCTCTTTGCGGTGTGGGGGAGTAGCCATGTATGTGAAAAACGGTATCCCATTTGAGTCAATTGATGTTTCAAAGTACTGCACTGAAAAGGTGTTTGAATGTTGTGCAGGTGTGGTTAAATTTAGTGGAGCTAAACTTCTTACTGTTGTTATTTATAGATCCCCAGACTCCGATTTCACAACATTTTTGCTAAAGCTAGAGGAGGTTCTTGGTTCACTTTATAGGAAATACAAAAAGTTAGTTATATGTGGTGACTTCAATATTAATTGTATAAGTGATTGTGCAAGGAAAAGGATGCTGGTAGACCTCCTTAATTCATATAATCTTATGCAAACCGTATTCTTTCCAACGAGAGTGCAAGGGAACAGTAGAACAACCATAGACAATATTTTTGTTCATTCGTCATTATTAGAAGGGCATTCTGTTAGCAAAAAGGTGAATGGCCTTTCAGATCATGATGCACAAATTTTAAGTCTAAAAGATTTTTGTGCTTCAACACATGTTAAATATAGTTACCAACTTTTTAGGAAAGCTGATCCAGTTGCTGTACAGACTTTTGTAAACCTTATCAAGGAACAAGATTGGCAAGATGTTTATAGTGCTGATACAGTAGACGATAAATATAATGCTTTCCTCAAGACTTTTCTCGTGCTCTTTGAAAGTTGCTTTCCGTTAGAACGTTTAAAACAGGGTACTAGCACAAACAGGCAGCCTGGGTGGCTGACTAAAGGGATAAGAATATCTTGTAGAACAAAGTGGCAATTATATCAAAACGTTAGAAACAGTCAAAATCTAAATGCAGCAGCCCATTACAAACAGTATTGTAAGGTGCTTAAAAAAGTTATTAGGAAGGCAAAAAGTATGTGGTATGCAGATAGAATAGCTAAGTCTCAGGATAAAATTAAAACCATATGGTCAGTCGTAAAGGAAGTGGCTGGTCTGCAGAGACAGGTCGAGGATATAGAATCAGTGCGTAGTGGGGATGTCCGTGTTGCTGATAAGTCGCATATATGTACAGTACTTAATAATCACTTTCTGAATATAGCAGGTGAACTAAATAGAAACCTAGTCGCAACAGGGAATCATATAGCGCTCTTAGAAAAAAGTGTTCCGAGACTGTTACCTGAAATGCTCCTCCATGATACTGACAAGAGGGAGATTGAGTTAATAATTAAATCACTAAAGACCAAGAACTCTCATGGATATGACGGGGTATCTAGCAGAATACTGAAGTATTGTTCCACGTATATTAGCTCAGTACTTAGCCATATCTGTAACTTTTCCTTTAGCAGTGGTCAGTTTCCTGACCGATTAAAGTACTCGGTAGTGAAGCCACTTTATAAAAAGGGAGACAGGGATAATGTTGACAATTATAGACCTATTTCTATGCCATCGGTGTTTGCTAAAGTTATCGAGAGGCTTGTATATACAAGGTTACTGCAGCATTTAAATTCACATAATTTGCTGTCAAATGTACAGTTTGGCTTTAGAAATGGCTTAACAACTGAAAATGCTATATTCTCTTTTCTCTGTGAGGTTTTGGACGGATTAAATAAAAGGTTGAGGACGTTAGGTGTTTTCTTTGATTTAACGAAGGCTTTTGACTGTGTTGACCACAAAATATTACTGCAGAAGTTGGAACATTATGGAGTAAGGGGAGTAGCTTACAATTGGTTCGCCTCTTACTTTAAGAACAGAAAGCAGAAGGTAATCCTCCGCAATATTGAGAGTGGTAATGATGTTCAGTCCCAATGGGGCACTGTTAAATGGGGCGTTCCCCAAGGGTCGGTGCTGGGGCCACTGCTGTTCCTTATTTATGTAAATGATATGCCTTCTAGTATTACAGGTGATTCAAAAATATTTCTGTTTGCTGATGACACCACCTTGGTAGTGAAGGATCTTGTGTGTAATATTGAAACATTATCAAATAATGTAGTTCATGAAGTAAGTTTGTGGCTTGTGGAAAATAATTTGATGCTAAATCACAGTAAGACTCAGTTTTTACAGTTTCTAACCCACAATTCAACAAGAACTGACATTTTAATCAGACAGAATGGGCATGTTATAAGCGAGACGGAACAGTTCAAGTTCCTAGGCGTACGGATAGATAGTAAGCTGTTGTGGAAAGCCCATGTTCAGGATCTTGTTCAGAAACTAAATGCCGCTTTATTTACCATTAGAACAGTATCTGAAATAAGTGACATTTCAACACGAAAAGTAGTATACTTCGCATATTTTCATACGCTTATGTCATATGGTATTATTTTTTGGGGTAATTCTTCTGATTCAAAAAGGGTATTTTTGGCTCAAAAACGGGCTGTTCGAGCTATGTATGGTGTAAGTTCGAAAACCTCTTGTCGACCCCTATTCAATAGTCTGGGAATTTTGACATTGCCCTCACAGTATGTATTTTCTTTAATGTCGTTTGTTGTTAGCAATATTAGCTTATTCCCAAGAGTTAGCAGCTTTCACTCAGTTAATACTAGGCAGAAATCAAATCTGCATGTGGAGTGCACTTCCTTGACTCTTGTGCAGAAAGGAGTGCAGTATTCTGCTGCATCCATTTTCAATAAGCTACCACAAGAACTCAAAAATCTTAGCAGTAGCCCAAACACTTTTAAGTCTAAACTGAAGAGTTTCCTCATGGCTCACTCCTTCTATTCTGTCGAGGAGCTCCTGGAAGAGATAAAAAATTAAGAAAATTCCAGTGTTACATTCTTGATTTTCTTTATTTAAACTAACGACTTGTTTCATTTTATGTGCTTCTACCATCGTGTTATAATTTCATGTATTGACTCGTTCCATGACCATGGAGACTTCTCCTAAATGTGGTCCCACGGAACAATAAATAAATAAAAAAATAAATAAATAATAAACAACTCTCTCTATTTCTTAGCTTGTATAATTGCAGCCACTTTCAACAGCACACAATTTTACAGCATGATAAAGGACAGCTTATCTCTACCACATCCGTGAATTGAATAGAAGGAAGACATTGTTTTTGTTCTCCTTCGAAATTTGCAAAAATATAGCCAGTGACCAAGCACCTAAGCAGCTTATTGGCTAGGTCGCTCACGCACACTCAGCAGATATAGTTCCATAGCAGGCGCCATATTGAAAATCAGTCATTGTGTTCAGAGATAAAACTAAAGGTTGTTCGTGTGTAATTGACAAGGAACAAACTGTATCTATGGAATTTGGCAAATGTGCAGCCTGTAACAGAACACTTTTTAACAGTTGTTTCAAGAAAATCATTAGATATTATGCAAACTATGTAAAAGTAGTGGATCGCTGCATGGATCAGAATATCTTTAAAAATAAGGAAGAAAGCCCAAAAAATAGCCACAAAACCAACAATCTACATCGCCAGCCAAAGAAAGAGATGCACCCAAAATGGGTGGAGGAAACGAAATAAAAATTCAGTAGTTGTAAGGGCTTGTGATTATGTTACTTTAGTGATTTCAAAAACAAGCCAAATTTACAAAGAACTTGGCGGTATGGGTTCACTTATCAGTATGAGAGTGGACCCATTTCGCCTCGATGCATGCAGAGGTTCAATTGGGAAGGGTGTCATAAAGTTGTATCTTCTCTGTCGCAACTGGTCCGTGATGTTCTTAATACAGGTAATGGGACAGAGCTGATGTCTGAGCTAGTCCCACGCACGTTTCATCGGGGGCCGATTTAGGGACATTATGGGCGATGGCAGTACCTCAGCATTATGCAAACAATTCATAGAGACAAGTGACATGAGGGGAGGAGCGTTTTCCTGTTGAAAAATGACACCACGATACTGTCGCATGGGAATTAACACCTGAGGTCGCAGAATGTACCGTTGTGTTACCAGACTTTCCTTATTCGCTACCAGCTGTGACCCGATGGCATGTCCGATGGCTTCCCACACCGTGACGCCAGGAATAACACCGTAGTGCATCTCAAAAACATTAGCAGACTGCGACCTATCTGCAAGTCGCCATCATACTATCTGACAATAGTTATCCAGGACAATGCTGAAACATGATTTATCGATGAATACAATGTCATGCCATTCATCAGCATTCCATCTGTCCCAGTCATGGCACCGTTCCAAACACAGCCATTTGTGTTGCAGTATTAATGATAGCCTACACATCGGACAGTAATTTCCTAGTCCGACTGCTGTTAGTCTCTGATACCTGGTGCAAGATGACTCACAATGTTGAAGGGAGTCCATCCCTCGTTCTTGGATGGGGGGCACAGATGTGAAGGGGTAACGAACTATTTAGGAATAGTCCTTTGTGTGTGATGGCCAGACGTGGATGACCAGACTGTTGACGATGAGTATGCTTGTCCTCAAGTTCCCATATATCCAACATTGGGCCACTGTCACATCTGAATGCCTCACAAACCTGTATATTGCGTCATTAAATCAGCAAACCAAATGGAGACACACAAGAAAGCCCCTTTCAAATTCTGTCAGGTGCTGATAATGCTGTCTCACGCGAGTACGTGGTATCTCCGTGTTATTCACAGTGATCACTCTACACCTGAAGCAGTTCACGTCCCATATATATTCTATTACCGCAGTAACAAAGCTAAACACGAACAACACTACTGCACGCTACTGGCCATTCTACCTGTCACAGATAATTGCAGCTCTTTGCCATTTACACACCCGATCATGGTGTGTACATGTGCTAAGCTACGTTTGCTCGGTCTTTCACTTTTTTTGTCAGACAGTGTATAAGAACTTTAATGTTAACAATTGTACAGAAATATTATGGTATATGATATTCTCTCATTGTTCAAGCTGCTTCATACTGAAGCTAATATTCGAGCCATCGAAGGTCGCGGACGGTATCGAGGAAGTTCTGGCCAAGTATGGGATCGAAATAATCTTCAGACCCACCAAGAAGATTAAGGAATATTTAAGGACTGCAAAAGACGCCCGACATCCCCTAGCAACACCTGAGGTATACAAAATTCCATGCAATTGTGGACAAGTATATATTGGAACAACGAAAAGAAGTGTAAACACCCGCTTAGCCGAACATAAAAGAAACTGTCGCTTAGGACACATCGAAAAATCGGCCGTAGCTGAGCATGTTTTTCGAGCTGGGAATCACGAAATTAAATTGAATGAGACAAGCGTTCTAGCACGAACATCCCATTATCATGCTCGCATGTATAGAGAAGCAATAGAAATTCGCAAACACCATAACAATTTTAATAGAAAAGAGGAAGTTTTAAAGTTTGACAAAATATGGATGTCGACGTTCGGCCAGCAGAATGACAATCGATTACTCTTAATCGAGAATGATGACGCTTTCCAAAGATAGGCATACCGTCGGCATCACGTGACGAATGGTGGTGCCCTCTATGCGCTCTATAAATTCGAGAGTACATGGTGCCTCAGTTCCAAAACCCAGGCGATCATTGTAGGCAAAACCACCCCTTCCTTCCGCCTCCTCGATTTCTATCTCACCATCTATGGCCGTCCTGTCGCCCTCACCCCCACCCTTAAGTACCTTGGCGTCACCCTCGACCGTCGCCTCTCCTGGACCCCCCATCTCCAGACCATCCAAGCCAAGGCACACTCCCGACTCCGTCTCCTCAAGCTCCTTTCCGGCCGTACGTGGGGTCTGGACCCCTCCACCATACTCCACACCTATAAATCCCTCATCCGCCCTATCCTTTGTTAAGCTCATCTGGCCTGGATCTCCACCCCCCCTACCTTTTATAAATCCCTTCAAATCCTTGAACGCCATGCTCTCCGCCTCGTGCATCACATCCGTCTCCCCTCCCCACGTGGGTCCTGTACGATCTCATTCCGTTCCCCCACTTCCTCCTTTTCCTTGAAAGGATACGGATCCTGTACACTTCCTGTAAACTCGATCCTCCTCACCTGCTTGTCTCGCCCATCCTCTCCCACCCCCGCCCGCTGCCGCACCTGTATTCCCATGTCCCACCTGGTCTCCATCTCTCCACCCTCCTTACACTCTCCCAAGGTGGCTTCCGCCAGCTCCCCCTCCCTGATGATGTCCTCCTCCCCTCCATCTACCCCTCCTGTCAACTTTGATCCTCCCCCCCACTTCCTGTGTCTTTTCCTTTAGGCACCCTCCCTCCCTTCTCTCTCCTTTTCCCCCCATTCCCCTTCCTCCACCCCTCTTCCCCCGGGCTTCCCCTCCCCCTGCCTCCCTTCCCCCTATCTCCCCTGCCTGTAGCATTTCTGCTCTCCCCTCTCCCTCTCCCACACCCCCCCCCCCCTCCTCCTCTCTTGGGAGGTACCCGGACTCGTACACGCTTAGTGAACATTCGCGCGCCGGAGATCACCGCCTCGTGTTTCTATGTGTGCCATCGTTTTGTGCTTAAGTGGTTGAGTGTTATTCGTTTTGTGCATCTACGTTCGCGTGTGACAATTTTCGTCTATGTATGTGTCCAAATGTCTGAACAAATTTTATCTTGGACTCTCCGCCTGTGAACGGCTCCATGTATTTTGAATTGTGTTTGTCTCCGTTTATATGTCCACCATGTTTTTCTCTAATTGTCTTCATTTGTCTCCTTTGTGTTTCTCTATGGTCAAAGAGCGGCGTAGTATGCTGCTGCTGGCCTGCCTGTAAACAGGCTTAAAAATAACAATAAAGAAGAAAAAAGTGCCTCAGTGGCAGTAGCTGGTCAACCTCAGAAGATGTCTCCCGCAGATGGAGACGAAACGTCAGGTGGAAATTTTATACATCGACCACGGCCTCTCAGCCTGGAAGTTTCAACTGAAGACATCAAAGATATTACATCCGTATTACTATACCAGTGACACAGTGGGCTTCACTCTTTTCATTGATCATTTCCTGGGATTGTGTATGCAAATGGGTCACGAGGCTAATGGTCGGAGAATCTACAGCACTCAAACCGACACACCTCATACGTTCACAGACGGCTGCTGACAGCTCAGCAAATAGACATTTCCCCACAAATCTTCGAGGTTTTCCTGTAAAGTTGTTTGTATGGGCAGATTAGCATTGCCGTTCCTAATCTGGCAGATTGGTCATTCTCAGTAAATAGCTATACAGGGTGGTCCAATGATCGTGACTGGGTCAAATATCTCACGAAATAATCGTCATACGATAAAACTACAAAGAACGAAACTTGTCTAGCTTGAAGGGGGAAACCAGATGGCGCTATGGTTGGCCTGCTAGATGGCGCTGCCATAGGTCAAACGGATATCAACTGCGTTTTTTAAAATGGGAACCCACATTTTTTATTACATATTCGTGTAGTAGGTAAAGAAATATGAATCTTTTAGTTGGACTCCTTTTTTCGCTTTGTGATAGTTGGCGCTGTAATAGTCACAAACATATGGCTCACAATTTTAGACGAACAGTTGGTAACAGGTAGGTTTTTTTAAATTAAAAAACAGAACGTAGGTACGTTTGAACATTTTATTTTGGTTGTTCCAATGTGATACATGTACGTTTGTGAACTTATAATTTCTCAGAACGCATGCTGTTACAGCGTGATTACCTGTAAATACCTTATTAATACAATAAATGCTCAAAATGATGTCCGCAAACCTCAATGCATTTGGAAATACGTGTAACGACATTCCTCTCAACAGCGAGTAATTCGCCTTCCGTAATGTTTGCACATGCATTAGAATGCGCTGACGCATGTTGTTAGGCGTTGTCGATGGATCACGATAGCAAATAACCTTCAACTTTACCCACAGAAAGAAATCCGGGGACGTCAGATTCGGTGAACGTGCGGGCCATGGTATGGTGCTTCGACGACCAATCAACCTGTCATGAAATATGCTATTCAATACCGCTTCAACCGCACGCGAGCTATGTGCCGGACATCCATCATGTTGGAAGTACATCGCCATTCTGTCATGTAGTGAAACATATTGTAATAACATCGGTAGAACATTACGTAGGAAATCAGCATACAGTGCACCATTTAGATTGCCATCGATAAAATGGGGGCCAATTATCCTTCCTCCCCATTAACCCACCAAGGTCGCTGATGTTCCACTTGTCGCAGCCATCGTGGATTTTCCGTTGCCCAGTAGTGCATATTATGCTGGTTTACGTTACCGTGTTGGTGAATGATGCTTCGTCGCTAAATAGAACGCGTGCTAAAAATCTGTCATCGCCCCGTAATTTCTCTTGTGCCCAGTGGCAGAACTGTACACGACGTTCAAAGTCGTCGCCATGCAATTCCTGAATTCCTGGTGCATAGAAATATGGTACGGGTGCAATCGATGTTGATGTAGCATTCTCAACATCAGCGTTTTTGAGATGCCCGATTCCCGCGCAATACGAAGCAAATACCGTCCGCACTGGCGGAATGTTACGTGATACCAAGTACTTATACGTTTGTGACTATTACAGCGCCATCTATCACAAAGCGAAAAAAGTGGTCCAACTAAAACATTCATATTTGTTTACGTACTACACGAATATGTAATAAAAAACGGAGGTTCCTATTTAAAGAAAAAAACGCAGTTGATATCCGTTTGATCTATGGCAGCGCCATCTAGCGGGCCAACCATAGCGCCATCTGGTTTGCCCCTTCAAGCTAGACGAGTTTCGTTCTTTGTAGATTTTTCGTTTGATGCTTACTTCGTGAGATATTTGGCTCGGTCACTATCAGTCGACCACCCTGTATAATGAGAGGTTTAATATAAAAGTGTATGAAAACTTTTTAAAATATCTTAGAGTCTACTGATCAAATTCGAAGTTGGCAGCACGTATGTATAGGCTAATAATCAAAGAATAGTATGATATAACCCACAGGACATTTCAGTATTTATATGTTTGAAAAAGAGAGGAAATTACATAAGAGATGAAATTAGAGATAGCACTTACCATTCAAATGAAGATGAGAATGTCGGTTTTGGTAGTCAGGACGAAAGTGTTTCACGTTACATTGAAAAACAATGGCACTAAAAATTCTGTGAACAAGAAACTTCTCAAAATATTATTTTAAATGAAGAAAATCATCAAATATTTCAATAATAAAATCGATAAAATTCCAAAAGAGATGTTACAATTGTTCTTTATGATATGTAACGTGATTAGTAATACATAATTTTATTCATCTGTGTTTTTTGAACCATTTGCATTTCATTATCTGTGTTTACAACATGTACCGTTGTTACAGTTTTGGTACAAATATATAAGTCACGTCTAGAGACATTTGCATACATGCATAACTAGTTTGAGAAGGAGGGGGGAGATGGTGAGCTGTTGTATTATTCTAGCAGAGTTGGAGGCGAATAGCTGAAATCTTCACGAGTAAAACTTTTACCTTTCAACCAGAGAATGCATGAAACTTTTTGGAGTACGGAAATTTGGCCTGCCTTTTTGGAACTACAGAGGGTCATACACTCATAGCCGCAGGAAACGACCACTGCCCGACTCCTCACAGTAAGACCTGAGTTTTCAGGATAATCAGGGTCCACACATAGGCGTCCGCCAGGGTTGGGGAGGGGGCGGGGGCGATCCCTAGTAGAATATTTACCACAGAGTTTTTACTCATTACAGTAGTCTCATATACCTCTAGAAGTGATTTCCCGTGATTCCGCTAAACTTCTCGTTCAGCCAATTGTGGCATTAGGTGGCTGATCGCAGTGAAACAGTACTATGGCTTTAGCAATTGCTGTGTAGCTTATGTTTGTTTGCAATTATGCAATTTCTTTCGGCGCATCTACGTTTTTGCGTTGACCTAAACTTTGCAGGACACTGCTGAAATAGAGCTCTCAATCTTTTTCCTGTAGCTTTCTCATAGTCAGTATTGTCGCGGAACGGAATTGTCCAGCACACCGGCAGGCCACAACTAACACCCAGAAGCACACCCGTCTCCTTTCCACTGGCGCACAACTTAAAAGTGGTAGACTATACATGGGCAGTGTTCTATACCAATTCCTAGGTCAGCTCAACCCTCTCTCTCCCGCGAAACTTAACGTTTCGCGTTTGTACAAACAACCTCTGTGGCGGCTTCCCATACTGCATTTAGTTTTACACGACAAATCATTGGACTGGACCCCGAAGAATGCAACTGTGCCATACAGCAGGCGTACTTGTTTCTATCGCAGCAAGGCCTTCCAGCAAAATCATCAGTCATCTGAAAAATAAGATATATTTTCTGAAGCATTAATGCACACGCTTGTATTTAGCTCGTAGTTCACAGCTGAAACTAAAATTTTTCTAGGTCTTCATAAAAACCCTTCTTCCGATACTTGTTCTAAATTGTTTATTACAGTTAGCTAGATAAGTTTCGCTTTATTCAGAGAATAATTGGTGCTTTTTATGTATATGGCCACTTACGTAGGTATTCTCTGCATATGAAACTCGATTTCTTGATGCATTGCGCTTCTGGAGAAATTGTTGCCGTATGTTAGGTCATCTTAGTAGAAATTTATTTCTCATGTTAAAGAGGGCTAGCACCAACCTTAAAATCTAAAACTGGTTAATCTAATACTTTTAGACTGAATAAAGCCTAGTTGTGTATGGTAGTTTCCAACCGTTTCAGAGTAATTCGTGTGTATGTAATTTAATTACATATTTCGAGTTCCTGCGTTGCGGAGCGTGAAATTTATGTTTAAGGTTTAAGTATCAATGTAATCTACCTATAAAAGATGCGGAGTGGATATACATCAATACTCTGGTACGTAACAAGTTTTTTGTCTCATTTATAAGCTATAGTTCTTGTGGTATGTCACCTCTCAAAAGTGACCAACACATTTATATCGAAAATTTTAGTTTTACAGCCTTGGCCACCACCTGGATAAATTCTTGTGGACGCTTATTAGCCCACATCAGAAAGTTGAATGTCCACAAAAGCTCAGCTTGATCAGTTCTGACACTCAAAAACTGGTCAAATGGTGACCCGCATGGCTACACACCGATAGTGTAAGCAGCACCTGTCTGATTAGCCGCACAGTATTGCCAGAAGTAAGTTGTTAGACTTATTAAGTTTTTGAACACGCGTGGATTGTATTCCAATTAAATCAAGTGATGCTGAGGGAATTAGATTAGGAAATGAGACACTAAAAGTAGTGAATGAGTTTTTTTTTATTTGGGCAGCAAAACAGCTGACGATGACCAAAAAAGGGGGAATTTCTAAAAACACTGAAACACGTACTTTTTTCTTTTGTAACCGAGAAGTCACTACCACTTGTCATAGATGTAGCTTTAAAAAATACTTCAGTAGTTCTTTAATAATGATTTCCTTTTAGAAAAAATTCATCCACTATTTCACCCCATAGGAATTAAATTTCCAAATCTGCAGAAATACATATTTCTTTATTTCTTACCAAGAAACCAAATATCAATTTTCGTAGGTCTAGCTTTAAATTTCCTTGGGAGCGATATAGTGTCAAAAAACCTTTCATACGACATTTTATTCCCTTATGGCTAGAAGTTCGAAAAATCTCTTCTTAAATGACGCCTACAGAATAAGATCAACACCCTCTCAAAATTTCAAGTTTCTATCCTTAGCGATTTGGGTCGGCCGAGGATGAGTCAGTCAGTCAGGACATTGCCTTTTCTATTATTTATTATTAGCATGCTAACAGCAATTTGCATGGCAACGTCGGATATACCTGTCAGGGTTCACCAGGGATCTCCTTTCTAGCCAGCTCTATAGAGAATTCTCAGATTCAGTTATCCATCAGTTAAATTAAATTTTGTAGTAGTCACACATATATGTCAAACTTAGATATCTCTTATGACTGTTCTAAATAAAATTCATATCTCTCAAAAACTTGCCAATATTTTCGGCTGTAAAGCTTTCACATTAATAAGACGACTGGTTCCACACTATACCCTTTATCCAAGAAGTATTTCGTAGTTTGGAACATGCTGTAATATTTCTTACTGTCATTTGACAAATCATTTCTTGCATCCTCTGCGCTCTTACAGTGAGTTGCTGTTTTCTTGAAGTGAGATCATATGATGTCCAAGTTTTCAGTTCGTTACCTGTAAAACTGTTTATAACAAAAGTTAAATTCGGACTATAACTTCACCTCCAAATACGGAATCATACTCGAAATTGAAGACTGAATTAATACAAACAGTGTCCGCTTCACAGAAAGAACGAGTGTGGTAGGTTCTCACACAAGAGGATGTCGGTGACAGAAAACCATCGCAGTACCTCCGTCATTTAAGAAGGAAGGTTGACGTGCGCGTGGTGCCTGATATACGAGGTGCATTCAAGTTCTAAGGCCTCCGATTTTTTTTCTCCGGAGTGGAAAGAGACAGAAACATGCGCATTGTTTTAAAATGAGGCCGCGTTCATTGTCAATACGTCCCAGAGATGGCAGCACCGTACGGCAGATGGAATTTTACCGCCAGCGGCGAGAATGAGAACCGTTTTAAATACTTAAAATGGCGAAGTTTTCCTTACTTGAACAGCGTGCAACCATTCGTTTTCTAAATTTGCGTGGTGTGAAACCAATTGAAATTCATCGACAGTTGGAAGAGACATGTGGTGATGGAGTTATGGATGTGTTGAAAGTGCGTTCATGGGTGCAACACTTTAATGAAGGTAGAACATTGTGTGACAACAAACCGAAACAACCTCGGGCTCGCACAAGCCGGTCTGACGACATGATCGAGAAAGTGGGGAGAATTGTTTTGGGGGATTGCCGAATGACTGTTGAACAGATCGCCTCCATAGTTGGCATTTCTGTGGGTTCTGTGCACACAATCCTGCATGACGACCTGAAAATGCGAAAAGTGTCATCCAGGTGGGTGCCACGAATGCTGATGGACGACCACATGGCTGCCCGTGTGGCATGTTGCCAAGCAATGTTGACGTGCAACGACAGCATGAATGGGACTTCCTTTTCGTCGGTTGTGACAATGGATGAGACGTGGATGCCATTTTTCAATCCAGAAACAAAGCGCCAGTGAGCTCAATGGAAGCACACAGATTCACCGCCACCAAAAAAATTTCGGGTAACCGCCAGTGCTGAAAAAAAGATTGTGTCCATGTTCTGGGACAGCGAGGGCGTAATCCTTACCCATTGCGTTCCAAAGGGCACTACGGTAACAGGTACATCCTACGAAAATGTTTTGAAGAACAAATTCCTTCCTGCACTGCAACAAAAACGTCTGGGAAGGGCTGTGCGTGTGCTGTTTCACCAAGACAACGCACCCGCACATCGAGCTAACGTTACGCAACAGTTTCTTCGTGATAACAACTTTGAAGTGATTCCTCATGCTCCCTACTCACCTGACCTGGCTCCTAGTGACGTTCGGCTTTTTCCAACAATGAAAGACACTCTCCGTGGCCGCACATTCACCAGCCGTGCTGCTATTGCCTCAGCGATTTTGCAGTGGTCAAAACAGACTCCTAAAGAAGCCTTCGCCGCTGCCATCGAATCATGGCGTCAGCGTTGTGAAAAATGTGTACGTCTGCAGGGCGATTACGTCGAGAAGTAACGCCAGTTTCATCGATTTCGGGTGAGTAGTTAATTAGAAAAAAAATCGGAGGCCTTAGAACGTGAATGCACCTCGTATTACTACGCACTTTGTGGAACAGCCGTCTGCCGGCTCAGGCGAAGGCCATTATAGCATCGCCAACGGACATGCCGCTGGATGCCGTTGCGTACCTGGAGGATCGAATTCAAGGTGCCTTCGTACCGACCTCGTGCCCTGAAATTACGACGGCGTGTAATAGCGCCTCGGTGGTAACGTAGGCGGATTACCACAGTCTCGTGTGGAAGAAGATAGACGAACTACTCTCCAACAGGTACGCTAGAAGATTTAGAAGTCGTTCCTCGGTGAACTCCGCCGCGGCCGAAGATTCGACCCGGGCAGGCATGTGTTGGTACCACAGGTGCACAATTGTACTTCGCCGTGTACCTTTCTCAGTTGCAAGCGACAGCCAGAAGTAATCACTCCGGTCGCCGTCATTGTGTCTCTTTATGACAGATCGCAAGATAGGGCGCAAGTTTTTGGTGCACACGTGTTCCGACTTAAGTATTTTGCCATGGACCCAGTTTCACAAGTTTCGCCAGCCACCTCGTTTTGCCTTTCCGCGGCTGATAATTCAACCATCGAGACGTATGGAATGCAGCACATCGAGTTGGACCTGGGAATATGTCGCGCCATGAAGCGGATTTTCACCGTGGCGGTCGTAACCGAGCCTACAATCGAAGCCGATTTCTTAGCGCATTATCGACTGTTGCCGGACGTCGCCACCGACCGCCAAATAGACAACATCACGGGACTATCTGCAGATGGATTCTTACATTGATCCAATCGAAGAGCGGTGAGTATACCGTACTTCTAGAACGATTCTCGGCTATCACAAGGCCTCCTGGGGCCCCACAAAAGGTATGTCACAACACCATACATTATATCAATACTACTGCAGGCCCTCCGATTTCGTGTAGACCCAGGCCGTCTTGCTCCTGACCGATACGCTGTTGCGAAGGAGGAATTTAATACAATGTTGAAGGAAGGCCTCATTAGCCCGTCTGTTTGGCCTTGGTCACGCCCCTCCATTTAGTGCCAAAAAAGAACGGTGCATGGCGTCCTTGTGGTGGTTACTGAGCCTTGAATGCTAGGACAGTACCGGATCGGTACCCTGTTCCTCTCTTCAAAAATTGTAATTACGCATTATGTGGAAAAAAAAGTTTTTTGCGTATTAGATTGCGCAAAGGCATATAAATAGATTCCTGGGGCCTAAAGAGACATTCCGAAAATGGCCATTATAATGCAGTTTGATCTGTTCGAAAACCTGTTTATGACGTTCGGAGCCGCGCGGGATTAGCCGAGCAGTCTCAGGCGTTGCAGTCATGGACTGTGCGGCTGGTCCCGGCGGAGGTTCGAGTCCTCCTTCGGGCATGGGTGTGTGTGTTTGTCCTTAGGATAATTTAAGTTAAGTAGTGTGTAAGCTTAGGGACTGATGAGCTTAGCAGTTAAGTCCCATAAGATTTCACACACATTTTTTGAAGTTCGGATTAAGAAATGCTGCCCAGACATGGCAAAGATTTATAGATTCCGTTTCGCGAGGCTTGCAGTGTTCTTTTGCATATTTCTATTATATGCTCATCTTTTTAGCGACCGCAGAAGAACACAAACAGCGCCTGATTGAGGTATTTAAACGTTTTGACAAATGCGGAGTAATGTTGAACGCCTCAAAGTGTGTTTTTGGCCAGACAGGTTACCTCTTTAGGCCACCGGATTTTATCAAAGGGGATCAGTGCCATTACCAGAGAAAGTTGAGCTATATTGAGTATTCCACGGCTAAAAACTGCTAAGGAACTGTGACGGTTCTTGGGCGTCCTTAATTTCTATCGACGTCACCTACCTGATGAGGCAGAACTCTTACCGCAGCTTTAGCTGGTCCTAAAGTTGAAAGCAAAACGCCGGTATCGTGGTCAGAGTCGACGAAAAGCGCGTTCGAATCGGCCAAGAAAAGTACAGCAGACGCAGCTCTTCTTGCACATCCGGCTTTGGAAGCACCTCTCGCGCTGGTAGTAGACGCTAGCCAGACGCCAATCGGTGCTGCCTTTCAACACTATATGTAGACGGAGCCTGACAGCTTCTGGCACTCTTTTCACGAAAACTACCTCCTGCGCAGCAACAGTGAAGCACAAACGACCGGGAATTTTTGGCAATTTATTTCCGTACACAACTGGAAGCTAGAGTTTTTGTCATCTTTGCCTTTCGGCAAGAGAGACAATATTATCAACTGGAGTTCATCGCACAATTCACTACTGATGTACGGCATATGTCGGGAATCGACAATGTCGTTGCAGGCTGTCTATCCCGGGCGAGCAGAATCACGGAGACTGTAGATTTCACACAGCTACCCCAAGCACAGGAGTCTGACCTGGAACTTCGAGATTATTTACAAGGTGCCACGTCTGGCCTTCACCTTATGCCAATCGACGTTCCAGCTACAAACGCAAAGCTATATTGTGAGATTTCAACTGGGAAAACTCGCCCGTTCGTTCCTGCAGCGCTACGCAAGTAAGCCTTCTAAAGACTACATAATGCATGTCACCCTGACATCAAGGCAACAAGTAGACTAGTAGCTGGCCGTTTTGTGTGGCCTGGAATAAAAAAAGGCTGTCGCACATGGGCTTGCGCTTGCATACAGTGCCAGCACAGCAAGATTTCTCACCATGTCTCTGCGCTGGTGGGCAAATTTCCAGAAAAAACAGCACGGTTTGCCCGTATTCATATTGATGTACTAGGTCCGCTGCCCTCTTCAGAAAGACAACGTTACCTACTGACAGTAATAGACCGATTCACGCATGGCCAGAAGCTCTTCCGGTAGATAACATTTCTACTGAGACACTAGCCACTGCATTGCTGCGGGCTGTCGATGGTGGAACCCGGGACTCCAGATGGCCCAGCTGAAGCCGGGATCCACTGTGCCGTATTTCGTCAGGAGGCCGAGCAAGTTCAATAGCGTCAAGGGGCAGTGCAGAGTGATACAGCGGTATTCGGACATATTCCTTTATTCACATAATTTACCATAATTTACAGTACTATGATGGGTGCAGCGTAGTGTCGGCGTGCCGCCCGCAGCGCTGTTCCGCTAAAGTGCGCGTCATTTATGACGGCGGCCGAGTTTAGGTTCGTTCTGCGCATCTGACGTCACAAAACACAGTCAGCCAATGAACAGAGAACGACGTTGTCACAGCTCGACTGCAGTGCAGAGCACGGACGAGTGTCTTCGGTTTTAGAAACGTTCAGTCATAAATAAAGTAATTGAACAAAAGCGATGTGTTGATAGCAGACTTCCTTTTACAGAAAGTTTGGAAAAAGCATTCTTTATACCAATTGCTTCATATTCTATTAATTAATTAACCAAACAAGAAATAAGCCTCCTAATTCAGGCGATAGCAGGGAAAGGTGTTTGTATCATTCTCACTAACCGCTTTTTCACAATAAAGAACAGCGGTAATTGTTTATTTCCTATTGTACTTCGACGAAACTAGAGTAATTCATAATCATACCAACAGTGTTTGTCGGTATTTTGCGTGTCGTTTTAAAGTCCTCCAGGAGACATATTGAACGACAAAATGTGTTAGCGTAATGGTTAAAGCATTTGGTTGCTAAGGGAAAGGTTCTGAGTTCAAACCTTGTTCGATGCTTAATATTGTGTTATATTTAAGAACAATATCGAAGTGTCTTACTTCATGAATTTTATTCATTTGAATGTAATTTTTTGAAATTTCTAGTGGCAACTAAAATCGACCATACGGAAAGTATACGCTGGGACTTTTACCTCTGCAAACTCTTCAAAATTTCGTGCAATGGTTTACTACATCTAATGCTGCACAACAACTGCGTTGAACATCGCAACAAAATTAAGTCATTTATGGGGGAAGGTATCAGTCAAGAAGATGTGTAAAAATCAAATTTTTGGGCCAAATAGTTTTTGTGAAATCGAATGATAAAGTGTGTCAAAGCAGTCGAAACACTGTGTGTCTGCACAGGCGAGCAGTGAAATGATGATAAAATCGCACACATCGCGGAATGCGGGGAGCACGTCTCTGTAGCAGCGAAAGGGTTAATGCGGCCTTGGTGGCTTTACTTCATAAACTGCGCTCTTCCCCCCTAAACGGAAGTTTGCGAACTATACTATGGCGCTGCTTCTCTTGACGCATACAACTGGCAACGCAGCAATCTCCCGCGTCTGGACGGGCATGCGCGAACCGCCAAGCTAAAAGAATTGAACTACAGTCCAGCCGGCTCAGCAACTCCTGGTATGCCGACGCCGCTGCTCCGTCATCAAGGCCGCTCAGCTCTGCCGAGTCGCCGCACGCCGAGGCGTCGCCTCCAGCGCCGCGTGGCTGCCCGCGATTCCAGACTCCCTGGTCCCCGCCGCCCTCCGCCCCGTTTGGCCTGCTCTGTCCGACCATAGGACGAAGGTGGCTGTACTGGTCATCTGTGGCCCTCGGCCGCCGCTGCTCCCAGGACAGGACTGGACTCGAATCCGCGCCCTCCTGGACGCCGTGTCGCAACTTGCCTCTAGTGGTGCTTGCGGGATGGCAACACCCGCCACCGACTCTGGTGCTGCCGCGCCTCCCGCAGCGTACGCCTCGCCCGGACCCTGGTACGCCAGGTGGGAAGCGAATGTGGCCCGTCCTGGACCCGCTGCAGACTGCTGTCACTGCCCTCCTTCAGGCAGACTGTGCAGTCTCCAAGTACCCGGCTGCCGTTCCGTCCTGCTCCAGTGTTGTGTCCCCGGAGGCAGAATACAGCCCGAACAAGCACATAGAAACAAAGTACCGATTTACAAAGAATATTTGCGTTAGCCACTGCATTGTAGTGGGCTGTCGATGGTCGAACCCGGGACTCCACACTCTACCATCCGGCGAGCAAGACGTATGAGACAGGCGAAATACCCTCAGACTTCAAGAAGAATATAATAATTCCAATCCCAAAGAAAGCAGGTGTTGACAGATGTGAAAATTACCGAACTATCAGTTTAATAAGTCACGGCTGCAAAATACTAACGCGAATTCTTTACAGACGAATGGAAAAACTAGTAGAAGCCGACCTAGGGGAAGATCAGTTTGGATTCCGTAGAAATATTGGAACACGTGAGGCAATAATGACCCTGCGACTTATCTTAGAAGCTAGATTAAGGAAAGGCAAACCTACGTTTCTAGTATTTGTAGACTTAGAGAAAGCTTTTGACAATGTTGACTGGAATACTCTCTTTCAAATTCTGAAGTTGGCAGGGGTAAAATATAGGGAGCGAAAGGATACTTACAATTTGTACAGAAACCAGATGGCAGTTATAAGAGTCGAGGGGCATGAAAGGGAAGCAGTGGTTGGGAAGGGAGTGAGAAAGGGTTGTAGCCTCTCCCCAATGTTATTCAATCTGTATATTGAGAAAACAGTAAAGGAAACAAAAGAAAAATTCGGAGTAGGTATTAAAATCCGTGGAGAAGAAATAAAAACTTTGAGGTTCGCCGATGACATTGTAATTCTGTCAGATACAGCAAAGGACTTGGAAGAGCAGTTGAATGGAATGGATAGTGTCTTGAAAGGGAGATATAAGATGAACATCAACAAAAGGAAAACGAGGATAATGGAATGTAGTCGAATTAAGTCGGGTGATGCTGAGAGAATTAGATTAGGAAATGAGACACTTAAAGTAGTAAAGGAGTTTTGCTATTTGGGGAACAAAATAACTGATGATGGTCGAAGTAGAGAGGATATAAAATGTAGACTGGCAATGGGAAGCAAAGCGTTTCTGAAGAAGAGAAATTTGTTAACATCGAGTATAGATTTAAGTGTCAGGAAGTCGTTTCTGAAAGTATTTGTATGGAGTGTAGCCATGTATGGAAGTGAAACTTGGACCATAAATAGTTTAGACAAGAAGAGAACAGAAGCTTTCGAAATGTGGTGCTACAGAAGAATGCTGAAGATTAGATGGGTTTATCACATAACTAATGAGGAGGCGTTGAAGAGGATAGGGGAGAAGAGAAGTTTGTGGCACAACTTGAATAGAAGAAGGGACCGGTTAGTAGGACATGTTCTGAGGCATCAAGGGATCACCAATTTAGTATTGGAGGGCAGCGTGGAGGGTAAAAATCGTAGAGGGAGACCAAGAGATGAATACACCAAGCAGATTCAGAAGGATGTAGGTTGCAGTAGGTACTGGGAGATGAAGAAGCTTGAACAGGATAGAGTAGCATTGAGAGCCGCATCAGACCAGTCTCAGGACTGAAGACCACCACAACATTTACAAAATCGCTGCCAAACTGGCCCCTATAAGCGTAGACCAGCACAGGTCAGACCCGACTCTCGACTGACCTGGCACACCTCTCAAGCTAAAAGTGCCTGACTATTTATACTGCTTTTCCTCTCGCTTCTGACGTAGTGTCAGAGAGAGACAGAAAATACAGCAGGGGTAAATTCCCATACGTCTGCCATTTACACATCACCACTCCCGGCTCTGGCCTACTGCCTCGTCTCATACATCGCAATAACTTCAAGCAACGCTGCGGTTTCCTGCCTTGTTGTTGCACCACTCAAAACAAATCGTGCGTGCAATAACGCTGTCGCAACTCCACGCCATGTTTTCTCTGCCTGGTCTACTGGCTGCCGACTGTTACCACACACTGTCAGCGGCTCCCGACTTCATCGCCCAACTGCGCCTTTACTGAATTTTTAACGAAAGTCCCCTTTCCGACGACTAAGAGTAACACTAGCGCAACAGCATTTGTGTCACACTGGATCGCCCGTTTTGGTTGTCCTCTTCATATAACCACGGACAGAGGACCCTAGCTCGGCCTAACAACATCCTGTGGAGCGCACTCCACACCACATTGCTCCAGAGGAACGAAGCAAACTCCGGCCACTAATAAAATCACAAACTCCAGTTTTACCTATCATGGGCAATGCTTTGCGCACCCCTAAGAAATAATCGAAACTTCAGTTAGGCTGAAACGACTTAACGCATCAAGACTGCAGTTAAAGCTACGAACTATCTCGTCACTGGTAGCAAAAGGCTTACTTGAGGACTATAAACCACACTTACCAACAGCCAGTAACAGAGTGTCAATCCTCTCAGGGTGTCCGGAAAACCCTCACTTGGAATGGAAGCGATCAAAGGGGTTATTTCCGCCACCAACCTAACAGACAGACAACTCTCGAACAATATAGATAGACCTCTTTGCCCAGGTAAGAGAAACAAATGGTTAGCCGGCCGAAGTGGCCGCGCGGTTCTGGGCGCTGCAGTTTGGAATCGCGAGACCGCTACGGTCGCAGGTTCGAATCCTGCATCGGGCATGGATGTGTGTGATGTCCTTAGGTTAGTTAGGTTTAAGTAGTTCTAAGTTCTAGGGGACTAATGACCTCAGAAGTTGAGTCCCATAGTACTCAGAGCCATTTGAACAATTTGAACAAATGGTTATCCTGTGCTCCCAGCAGACGAAAAGCAACTCAACTACCAAGCACAAGGCAAACCCGAAAAGACTCGTAGAAACATCCATTCAATTATATTCTAATACACACAAAGTAAGGACATGATAAATATTGGTCTGGATTACACTTGTAAAGTAAATGGATGACATAAAGTATTGACAAGCTGATGCAAAACACAAGTTGGTTACATTTAACGTCAGATAAACATCGAATTTTCATCAGCTGCACTGCTCAGTATGTTCGGAAGAATTAGCAGAACTATATTGCAGACAAGTGGTGTAGAGAAGAATTCGTAAACAGGGTAAATGTGACAACAGTCCTAAGAAGCGGTTCTACAGAGACATTTCGTCACACTCTCCCCCTCCCCCTCCCCTTTCTCAAAAAAGAGGAAAAGATGTGCAATATTTCCTTGCTGTGACGCTACCCAGCAAGCTTTTCATCCTTCATATCTGACAAGAGAAAGGAAGTATTAAGATCAGAAAACCAGAAATTGTAAATAATTGTAAAACTCAGCTGCAAATACAAATTTTCTTCAATACTAAAGACGATTCTAATTAAAGTTTACCCTTGGCACTAATTCAATAATTTTAATGTTGATGTCATTTGGTTGACAATCAATTATAGGCTAAGTACCACAGTAAGAGATATCACACCTACATTTAATACTAACATGATAAACAGAATACAATCTCATATCAGCAGATACATTCAATTGAATACAATCTCATATCAGCAGATACATTCAATTGAGCAAATAATATACATAAATTTCAGCCAACAAGATTGGTTTCATATGATAAGCGGACACAAGAGATTTAATCAAAAAACATGTAGAATAGAAAAAGTTAATAGCAATGTTGCATGCACATGATACATACGATACAGCAGGAGACTGGAAGTAAAATATTTCAATAAGCAAATTATGGCATAATTTTCAAGTCACAAGAATAAGTTCGTGAGATAAGTAACGCAAGAATGTCATAATAATAACATGTAAATAAGGAATAATTTATAGAGAAATGTTGCGTAATTCTGTATCATGACCCACGTTATTTTAGTGTGAATTCTATTGATCAAAGTTTAAATTATTCAACCTCATGTGGAAATGTTACTCTCTGCAAACAAGAGATATACGAAAACTATCATAAAAAGTAATATGTCCAAGTATGATTCGTCCATTGCAAGAATGTATGTAAAAGTTGGTAAATACACAGAGAATTAGTTATCAGATAGCCTATCGGTACGTTTCTTTGAAAAGCGTCACACGGCAGACTGTAGATCTCTCTACACAATCACACAGTATTTAGTTTTGGCACACTTCGAATTTTCACTTTTACTGTTCACTAAGGAGGCCAACAACTTATCGATGCAACTCTCAGTGGAGTACCAAACTGTCCACTACGGTGGCAACTGTACTACCCTCTGCACCCAGAAGCACCATGGAAAGTCCATCTGCTCGCTGCCACCTCTATGACGTGGTGCAGCTCATTCTAGAAGAAAAACGGCATCCATCCCTCCCTCCCTCCTGAACTCGGAACTCTTCTAGTCATAAGAATGCCCTTGCCCTATGGTGACACTAAGTGGCTCTCCTGTGCACCACTCTCCACAGCAAAGAACATAGACCAGCATCCGCCGTCACCAGGATAGTCCACCACTACAGTCCCATGACCAATCATGGATGGTATGATTTGGAAGTGGCGCCTTAATAGTGTGCAACAATGCTGGAAATGCCCCTAGAACCACCGATTTCGTCCCTTTACTTCAGTTTCTTAGTTGAGTAGCTACGCGTGGTTGGTTGGATGTCCCTGTGCAAAGATGTCACTAAATGGCTCTTCTGTGGGTGATTCTAAAGAAGCAGGGGACATCAACCAACTCATCTCTCAGAGGTGAACACTGTGTGGCCGAAGATCTGTCAATAGTTCTGGCACGCACCCTGAACTCCATGTCAGAGCTCTGTTGTTGTCAGCACAGTTGCAGACGTGCGTGTTGGTAAACGCCTCGCCAGACATCCAGCGGCGGCAATGATCCAGTGTCGCAGTGTCTCTTGCGCCATTAGCATGGCGTGGGAGCATGGCAGTCCATGCGGCAGAGCTCCTGTCCAGAGCAAGGTGGGTTAGGGGGCGGGAGGTGGGGGGGAGGTAGAGACCCAGTCTCCCTCACTGTGTGGTCATACGACGGCAGCCAACCCTGACAGGAAATATCAGCGGGAATTTCGACCCCCAGCCGCTGGTCTCCCAACCTTAAGCGCGCGCAGTAAGTCGCCACTATAGTGCACCCGAGAGTCACTGCACTAACAAGTCATTGCTGCAACAGTTTCAAATGCCAGTCTTGGTCTTTAAGAAGTGAAATGAAGATACGATGTTTAAATTTATGGTGAACAACCTAATGCGTCCCAGTAAAGCTTTCAAAGGGGCACTTACTTGAAAAAAAATATTAAAGTAATTAATTAATATTTACAAAATGAATAAAAGCAAATAACCTTTAGGTGAAATTCAAGCTGCCCAACATGGCTTTAGAATTACACTTTAACTTTGAACAGAACATGAATTTAACTAACTAATATATTACAAAATGAACAATAACAGATCAAAGCGCTAAAGTACTAAGTGTCCCATGATGACTCACACCAGAAGGTTGAAATTAAAGAAAAGAAAAACAGAATTACATCAATCAATATTCCAAGGAACAACTAACAGCAAAGCAAATTTTTGAAGACAGAGTGTCCAGTAATGACTGAACAAATAGGCAAGATATAAAACACAAAATTTAGCCCACAATTTTTCATAAAACAACTGGATCAACGAAACTGAGGGGACAAGGAATCCAATAATGACTATACAGGAGCCTCACATCACAAAAGAAAACAAAAAAGAGAACCTATTTGACTAATGTTTCCTAACAACAAACAGCAAAACTAAAATTTAAAAGGAATAAGCATCCACCAAATTTTTGTGAGAAGATAGAGCTATTATGCAAGGGTTCAGCAAATTTCTTGAGCCAACTTTCTAAATCACTTTTAAATTATCGTTTGTGACGAATTGTTTGTGATGCAGAAAAAGTGATTACATTTTAGACCTCAATTGCGTGACGTTTTTATAGGAAACCAATTTCAATGAAAAACATACCTGGGGGTAGGATCTGACACACAAAATACTGTGTAGCAGGTTAAACATAGAAATTTTAATTTATTCAATTTTTTAGGTTTGTTGCCATATGGAAACACTATATGTCAACAAACTTCCCAGAAAACTCACATCACTTTTCTTTACATACATGTATAAAATGACTTAGTAAAGATACACAAATGTGCTTCTACATACATTTATGAATAGTTTTAGGTGAAAAATTGTTACTTTCCTGTTTTTTAAAAAAATATTTTGTCATATTCAACAATTCGATACCTTATTTCATCACTCTGTGTGAAATTTCAAAAAATAGTTTTTATTTGCAGTGACTCATAAATGCACCTTGCATTTCAAACACTTGACGCTCACAATTCCAGTGCATGATGGAACTTTGCACCTTCCTTTGATATCCATAATAGGCAAATGTCCTATGTCATCTAGCCGCATATCTTTTTCAGACAATGCCTCTGTTGATCCTTTCTTCTTCTTCCCCCTGTAGGCTCTCTCAATGGAATTACTTGTAGCTCGTCCTTGCTTTCTTGCCTCACTTTTTCCCTGAAACAACAAACCTCTAACTATGGCCTTCTTGAACTCTGCTAAAGCGAGCGTGCTTTTCCAATGCATTCCATTTGGTAGTGCATCTAGGTCTAGAATACGAAAAAATATTCTGTGATGCCATTTTTGGGAACGTATCTGGTTCGTATACAATACTAGAACTGAATCCACAAGATCTACACTTCCCATGAACTGATTATGATCTACTACTGCCCTGGGGCAAGGCACATTGACTGACTTCTTCAACTTCTTGTCAAATCTTGGATTTGCTCCCACCAGTTGCTGAGTAATGTCACAAATCTGTTGTCATACCACTTTACAGCAGAATACTGCATATTTCCCACGTAACACTGTCTTTCATCTGTTGCACCTCTTCCAGATCTCTTCATTTTCTTGTCAGAGTCGAACACACATCCCTTTAGACGACTGGAACAAACAGAGTCTAGGCTGTAGATTCCTCTTTCTGCCAGTTTCATTTACAGATCTAAAGTACAGAACCAGTTGTCAAAAAATATTTTACAATTTTTGTGCCCAGGTATTACACTAGCTATCCTTAGCAGAATATTTCCACTGGCTGCTGCTATGTCAGGACGATGTTCATTTTGGTTATTTCTGCCAATATACAGTTCAAAGTAGAATAATAAACCATTCACATCAGATAGTACAAACATTTTGTAGTCCCACCTCTTTGGTTTTTTTGTCTTGTACTGTTTCATTGAATGACGCCCTTTGAAGGGTGTAATCTGCTCGTCAAGGCTGAATTTTTCCGGCTTCAGTAGCACTTTACACTTAGAAACAGTATGGTCAATAAGGCTTCTAATTTTGTATATAGGATCATACCCTGGCTCTCCTTTGGGATTGTTCTCAAATTATCAGCAAAATGTATCTTACTTTTTATTTGTTCCAAGCGAATTATACGCATTCTATCAGCTACAATGGGAACTCTAGTCTCAGGATTCCAGTAATCTCTAGTAGAAGGGAGTCTAATTACAGACATAAAAAACACCATTCCTATCCAAATATCTAATTCTTGTCTGTCAAGTTTCAACCTTTTTGCAGGATTTTTTTTGAATGGATAGTCTGCTTGACTCCACAGCAATAATCTCCAATATTTCGCATTCAAGAAACGTATGAAAATATTCTTTCGAACGCATGCAAGGGATGTCAAGTGTACCAGCCCATTCTGGTATAACTAGCACTTTCCGGAATGTCTTCCAACTACACGCATGTTTAGGCCTTTTATTTGGTTTTGGAGCACTATTTTCTTCTGCCGCTACAATGTCATTTTGATGTAACACATTGTTTCCGTCATGTTCTTCCTCTTATTGTCCCTTTTCCTCGTCTTCTTGTTCTGCTTCACTGTCATCGTCAGTCTCAGAAACAACTACAGCCGAATTTCCATGAGGAATATTACGTCCAGCACTTTCATCCTCTGAATCATCTACAAATACTTCTTCACTGTCGGTGTTGCCCAATTCCGAATCGCCACTTTCTTCAGGAATATTCCTAATTGCCGCTGAATGCCTGCCACCATAGAAGCATGAAGCTAGAGCTGATGCCATTCTACAAAATAAAAGTAATAAACAGCACTGTACTGAATCCGCCAATGCTGAAAAAGGGTATGCTTACTTTGGCAAGATCATTGTGTTGCCATATGGCAACAAACCGAAAATACTGAGTAATTATTTATCATTCGGTTACAGAGACATAGAAATATTATCTGTGCTACCATTAAGCATCATTTTAAATACCTTAAAAATATAATTTCTTTGGATGTGATCTTAGTGGCAGAAATAATTCACTTTTTCCGCTGCTGTAGCGTGTGTCTACGTATAGTGGACCTCGAGCAACGACTGTGGACTATCAGCAGTTTCTGCCAACGTAACGACCCTAAACACAGTCTAGCTTGACGCAGCCAGACTGTGTATTGCCATACGGCAACACCATGCATATACAAACGGTTAACACTATAAGTAAATTTATGGTTTGTCGCCATATGGCAACACCATGCAATAGAGGGTTAGGGTTAGGGACAGGGACAACACAGGGGAAATAGGTTAATCACATAACCACACCTACTAAACTACTCTTAATTTATTAATTGCATCCCCACATAAAATCCAAATTCAGTATCTACTTGTTAGGACACAGAACCCATTACATTACTTTACAGATGATCATCCGACTCAAGATCCGAGCTGTAGCGATCTGTAGCCTGGCCGTTCCCTCTGGAGCTCGCGATACTCGTTCAGACACACTATTGAAAGACTGACTGGCTCCCCTTGAACATGCGTAAATGACACGGATTACTTTACTGTGTAGCTGAAAAAGGTTAAAAAATGGTTCAAATGGCTCTGAGCACTATTGGACTTAACATCTATGGTCATCAGTCCCCTAGAACTTAGAACTACTTAAACCTAACTAACCTAAGGACATCACACAACTCCCAGTCATCACGAGGCAGAGAAAATCCCTGACCCCGCCGGGAATCGAACCCGGGAACCCGGGCGTGGGAAGTGACAACGCTACCGCACGACTACGAGCTGCGGACCCTGAAAAATGATTATCGTTACATGTGATATAGCCAACATAATAACATTTCAGGTAAAATTTCATCAGAAGTAAACTACTTAATACATGAGTGACCACAGTTTGGATCAGAAATTGAGAAAAATAATAAGTTACATATTTCTGTACCACCAAAATCACTATCCACCCACCTCCTCTTCTTGGTACTTTGGTGTCATTTACAGGTACAAAAGTCAACTCGCTGATACCCTCCTTAAACATAGACTTCAGATCAAGAAACAAACTTACCCATACGGAATACCTCCATATATACAAATAGCCTATACATCACAAAACTCCAGATAAAACTTGTTACAATATTGAAATTATCAGATCTCCAAATAACTCTCAAGTAAGGGGAAACCAATTAACATCAGTCGTCTTTGTTCAATAAACGATTCACGTTAGGTATGTGTTGGAACCGTTTCGATTTTCGAGTGTGTACGCCTTCCACTTCCACAACATTAGGGTGAGAAATACACGTAATTCGATGGGGCCTGTCGAAAAAGTTGAAGAACTTTTTGCCTAAGCCATCCTGCTTCTTAAACAATTTGTGTGCTCTGATAATGTGCTCTGTCTCTCTGATCTTTCTCGCGGGACAACAATAAAAATATGTAGTGTGGGTGCGAAAGACTTTTTAAATGATTGAGATTTGGATGTAACGTTAAACCGAATTGAAATTATTTTTGAGTTTATGCTTTTAATAACTGGCTGATTAATAAAGATGAATATGAACAAACTATTTGTTCACGTTAGTTACTGTGATAATGAGCCAGTCTAGAAACACATTGCATTTAATTTGAAAACTGAAATAATATTTTTGTATTTGTATTTTGCCTTGGCTAATATTTTTTTGTTATAATTTGCAACTGCCCACACACGCAAGAGAATTGTTCTTACCACCGTTAACAAATAATTGGAGTCCGGGTCGTGGCTCTGGAGCTCGGCGAGTAACTGAAAATAAAAATCTTAAAAACTATGTTTTCTTCCGCTGCGTCAGACGCCGTGTAAAAAATTATTTGTTATATTGTGAGCGGGCGATCTCTTCGCTTCCGCTAAATTCGTGAATTAAAATTGCCACGTAATGGTGTCTGTTGCTGCAGCGGCGGCTGCAACTGTTGCGCTGGAAATTACTTAGAATACTGATTTTAAAAAGGAAGCGGGCATGGCACAGGGCTCACCTTCTACAAATAAAAGTGAACAATAACTTTAAACTATTATATTATTAAATTAATATTACAATTGAGATTACACTCATCAGCAATTAACAAATATGTCCGACCTCTACCACATCAGACAAGAGAGAGATAGAGAGAAAACGGATAGTAGAAGAACAATTGAACTTCGTTCTTCTTCACATTAAACTTAAACATTGATTGTCTCGTACATAATTAGTAATCTTTGCACTCGAAAACTGAATTCAACATTTTACATAATAATAATATACACGAGAAAAATTTGTTCGCCTGTGTGAGCAGTATCGCAGTCAATATAATATTTCGCACCGAGACAAAAGCTCTCGTCCATATTAATGCTTTTTAATACTAGCATTCGTGTCTCTTTGGTAAAAAGTTCGACACTTCGTCACATAGACTGATAACTTGTTCTTTTACATCTACGTCATTATCGTTCTGGCCGGCTGATGTGGCCGAGCGGTTCTAGGCGCTTCAGTGTGGACCGCGCGGCCACTATGGTCGCAGGTTCGAATCCTGCTCGGGCATGGATGTGTGTGATGTCCTTAAGTTAGTTAGGTTTAAGTAGTTCTAGGGAACTAACGACCTCAGCTGTTAAGTCCCACAGTGCTCAGAACCATTTGAACCATTTTTTTCATCATCGTTATCAAAAAAATACATTAAGTTATATTGTCGCTTGACAAAAAATATAAAAGGAGTTATATGCAGAAGGAAATAGTATGCTGTTGCCAGAATGATATTTTCACTCTGTAGCGGAGAGTACGCTGATATGAAACTTCCTGGCAGATTAAAACTGTGTGCCGGACCGAGACTCGAACTCGGGACCTTTGCCTTTCTCGGGCAAGTGCTCTACCACTGAGCTACCCAAGCACGACTCACGGCCTGTCCTCACAACTTTACTTCTGCCAGTACCTCGTCTCCTACCTTCCAAACTTTACAGAAGCTCTCCTGCAAACATTACAGAACTAGCACTCCTGAAAGAAAGGATATTGCGGAGACATGGCTTAGCCACAGCCTGGGGAATGTTTCCAGAACGAGATTTTCACTCTGCAGCGGAGTGTGCGCTGATATGAAACTTCTTGGCAGATTAAAACTGTGAGCTGTTGAACTGACATTTTATAGCATGTTACTTAAAACACTTTGTAGGCAGTATTGTTATCCAGAGGTCATACCGTAACTTTGGCTGTTTGCTTTTGACTGTTGCCAGCTTGTACAGTGCTCAGAGGCACTCAGTTATGGGTTAGTCTAAAATTTATGAAGTCCCAGGGATATTGGCTGTTCGCTCCCTATTCAGAAATGCCTGACGGAAACCCCGGGTGAAAACATAGGCTGAGCGATGTACCAACCGACTTTGAGTATTCTCAATTAATTACTCGCTAAAATAATTGAAATTTGTATTTTAATTATATAATGTTTTACACATACAATGGTTATGTATATACATAATTACATCAGTCATAATAGTACACAATTTGAGCCCCACGGTGGGTGCCAGTCTCGCGGAACAATAATAAAAATATGTAGTGTAGGCGCTAAAGACTTTTAAAAAATTTGAGATTTGGATGTACCCTTGAAATGAATTGCAATTATTTTTTGATTTTATGCTTTTAATAACTGGCTGATTAGTAAAGATTAATATGAGCAAACCTTTTGTTCGCATTAGTTACTGTAATATGAGCCAGTCTAGAAACGCATTGCATTTAATTTGAAAACTGAAATAATGTTTTTGTATTTTGCCTCGGCTAATATTTTTTTTTACAAGTATGAGTTCTTTGTTATAATTTGCAACTGCACACATACGCGAGAGAATTGTTCTTACCACCGTTAACAAATAATTGGAGTCCGAGCCGTGGCTCTGGAGCTCGGCGAGTAACTGAAAATAAAAATCTTAAAAACCATGTTTTCTTCCGCTGCTTCAGACGGCCGCGTAAAAAAATATTTGTTATATTGTGAGCGGGCGATCTCTTCGCTTCCGCTAAATTCGTGAATTAAAATTGCCGCGTTATGGTGTCTGTTACTGCAGCGGCGGCTGCAACTGTTGTGCTGAAAATTACTTAGAATACTGGTTTTAAATAGGAAGCGGGCATGACACAGGGCTCACCTTCTACAAATAAAAGTGAACAATAACTTTAAACTATGATATTATTAAATTAATATCACAAATGAGATTACACTCATCAGCAATTAACAAATATGTCCGACCTCTACCACATCAGACAAGAGAGAGAGAGAGAAAACGGATAGTAGAAGAACAATTGAACTCCGTTCTTCTTCACATTAATCTTACATTGATTGTCTTCTACATAATTAGTAATCTTTGCTCTCGAAAACTGAAATCAACATTTTATTTAATAATAATACAAATGAAAAAAAATTGTTCGCCTGTGCGACCAGTATCGCACTCAATATAATACTTCGCATCGAGATAACAGTTCCCATCCATATTAATGCTTTTTAATATTTGCGTTCGAGGTTTTTTTTTTCAATATTTTCACTTGGGATGGCACATCTTCTTGTTTGCCCTCTTAATATTCTGCAGCACGAGGTTCGCGATTGCTCGGTATTCTTGAACACCAAGGCATTTGGCAGCATCGTCAGGGTATGTAGTAGTTCACTAAGAACATCTTGAAATGCACCTAAGTTCGTGTTCCACGTATGATGATTAAGCCGTAGTGTCCGGCTCTTCGAAAATGCGCCAGGCGGAGTGCTTTCGCTTCGCGTCTAGTGTTTGCGGTGGCGCTTTCGGTTTGGCGCGCTGTTTGGATCGCTACCGCCCTCTGGCGGGAGGTGCAGCAAGTGTACGGTCGCGTGACGATCGAGGAGTACGTACTGGGCGGTGACCGAGAGAGGTGGTGGCGAGAGCGGGGCCCTGTTGTTGGGGGTCGTCAACTGCTCACCACGTGCTTTGCCCGACCTCTTAGCTGTCAGGGGCTAAGTCTGCATTACCAGTATGTACGTGGCTTATGATGCTTAGAAGCCGTGGTGCAGGAGATCAGCGCGTGGAACCGTATGTCTTCTTATCGGCCGTTGAAACCACTGGCAGCAGTTGCTCTAACGAGCATTTGGAAGTGGAACGTGTTCCCGGCGCTGTGGTGGAGTGTGAGAAGTTGAGTATATAAGGGGTCTTTCAAGTTCTGGTGAAGTGTATGAGTTTCTTCACGAGTGGTTTTGTTGGGGTCTTCTCACCACAGTTTTCGTTTGCCTGTCCGCGGGAATGGTGGTAATGACTCCTTGGTCGGGCCCTTTCATTCACACCTTGATTGGGTAATTTAGGGTCGGTGTTGTGTGTCTCTATGGTTTGGAGTCTGTGCAGGCACCGCCCTTGCTACATCTCCTGGTTTTGGGTCACTCGGGGAGGTGGTGGCTTGTAATTGAAGTTTTAGGGTTGATATGCTGTGGCCCTGTAGACCACCAATAATTATTCAGCCTATTGTGATTTGGGCCCTTTTACAAATGTTATTCCCTCACCGAGCTAAGAAATTTTTTTTTGTGAACTGCCTTTAATGTGAAGGTTTCTGTGCTGGCTTATTCACATTTATCTTGTAACAACTGGCAGGTGTAATACAAGTTATTTAACTGGCGAGAGACAACTATTTTAGCTGTAGTACAAACTAGTTACTTAAAGGCGTTTTTTTAAGGAATTGTTGTCTTATAGATATAACAAGTTTAAAACAAGTTTAAAATCTTATTATTGGGAAGTTGTTAAAGTCATATCTTGCAATATCCTTTACATAGAGAAAATTACCGAGCTATTTAAAAGATTTTTTTGAATTGTTGTCATATATATATATATATATATATATATATATATATATATATATATATATGTGAATGACAACTTTAGGTTACAATATCTCCGGATGTAATTAACATTTACAATGCAACAAACGGCACTGATTACGTATTTGTTTCTATGTTCAGATGTGCTAACAAAACTAACATGGTTCCATTTAAAAAAACGTAGGTTTTTGTTAAAAAACATACTTCCGTGCATTTTTGTATGGTTTGTATTAAACAATTACACTAGCCCCTCTCCTCATGTTCGGTCTGTGGAATGGGTTCGTCAGTATTTGATGTGGTTTACGAAATATATCAAGCGGTAACGTTAGGTGACTCACACTGTATATATATATATCAAGTTAAAATCTTACTATTGGGAAGTTGTTGACGTCATATCTGGCAATCTTCTTTTCATAAAGAAAATTTATCAGCTATTCGAAATTGTTTTTGAAATTGTTTTTTCTTTAGTGCCAGACTTAAAAATTAATTATTGAGAAAGCCTGTTCAAATAAAAAGATAACCTTAGCACTGTGTGTTATTTCACCAGCACCTCCTGGCCCCTACTTCCACGATAACGTTTTTGGAATAAACATATGTACTTCAGTTGTTGTTCGTGAACCGCCCTAATTGACGGTTCAATGATCACGACAGCAACACAGTCGGCTTAATTTATGTATCTCCTTCATAATTCATTCACTCTAATTGGTGGCTGGGTAGAACAGGGATATAAATACAGGCTTAATTCTTCTCCTCCTGAGCGTGCATTTCCAGTGTCTCGATCAGAACTGTAGCCCATTGTTTGAAATTACACGACACAGGGAACCAATTTCTTTGAGGAAATGGTTGGCGAAAGCTGCCGCCATTGTCTTTCCCATGGCTCGGCACGGTGGGGTTTGACACACAAACTTGAAGGTGAGCTCCATCACCTTGGAAGCATATGCATAACCTCACTGAAAACGAACGAGAGGCTCGAGAAGGTCGACAGCAGCGAGGCCCCTGAGTCTGCACGGAGCAGAATACGATGCAGTGGGCAGTTTCACTCGCTGACAGTACCTGCAAACTTGAATCACACGACGAATTCGCCTAAGAATGTCACTGAAGTAGCTGGTTTCCTGCAGCTTTTCAAAGCACTTCCGCGCACCAAAGTATCCACAAGTCAAGTGCACATACCAGGCCAGTTTGTTCACAACCTCGTCATGGATAGGTACGAGCCACTGGGTGTCATCAACTCCGTACCTTTTGAACAAAATACCATCACGCACGAGGTAATATTGCCCTAGTGTAGCATTGCACTTTAAGTGTCATTTCGCTTTTGTGTCACGCAGAACCTCGTCCCTATCCTGCTCTCGACCAAGGTCACTCAGCAACGTAGTGATGTAGTTCCCAAACATCGCCTTTCATAAACATAATGCTAAAATCGTTCACCCGTAAGTCACCTCCATAAAGCGCCATCACGTCAAGATCGGTTACTGAATAATTTCACTCGCTGTATGAGAGCACCGGACTGGCGAATGAAATGGTTTACCAGGCTGCGACGTTGTCTCACTTAGATCACTTAACTAGCTGCCAACCATCAGGCAGACTCTGGTCAAAATGGACACGGAACGGCGCATCCACTAACGTTCTCTTTAGTCAATTAAATTCGTCTTGTACCTGCTGCTCCTGTATCGAACAGTGTTATTAATTGTCAGGGAGCACGGAAGTGGGGTGCATGATATGTTTACGTTTATAAACCTTCTGTAAAATTTACGCAAACGTAGGACTCCCCTCTATTGTCTCTTTGTCATTGGTCTTGTACACGTGGCTGTCACAGTGACTTTTTCCGGGTCAGGATGGATGCCCTCCATGCACACAATATGCCCAAAAATTTAATGTCTTTTCTCGCGAATTGGACCTGACGAGGTTAAAAGTCATGCTAGCCTCTGCGAAGACGTCTAGTAGTCTGTTCAGAAACCAGGTGTGCTCCTCCTAAGGCTTCTCCGCAATCAGTATGTCGTCGACAGGTATCGTCAATCATGTCTTCAGATCATCAGGTAACATACTCTTCAAGCCTCTGATGAAGTTGGCTGATGAAACATTCAATCCGAACGGAAGGCGGCGGAAGTGGAAATGATTAGCGTAACACAAGAAGGCAGTATACTGCCCGCAGGATGGGTCCAGGGCGATTTGGCAGTGACTTTGGAGGTCGATCGACGATAATATTTTGACTCCATAGGAACGTTGGGGAGCTCGACAAGGCTCTTCGGCCTGTCTGTTTCCGATCACGGTATTTATTTGCCGGGGGTCTAGCACCAGACGAACAGGGTTGTCACGCTTTGGTACAGCCAGTAATAGCGAATTATAAGAGCTTCCCGCTAGCTCAGTCACCCCGCTCCATAATCTGCCGTAATTCGTTTTCCACAGCGCAAGTGGAATTAGGTAAGGCTAAACAGAAATGAGAATGAGACGTAAACAGAATCAAATGGGAGGACAGCGTTATGAAGCGACTCTGCAGAGACGTTTCAATATCACTTGTGTCAAGGTCTTTATGGACTCCTTGCAGGGAAATAGTGCATTTGTAACATTTTCGTCACACAAAAAAGTATTTTTTACCTTCTCTAAACCATAAAATATTGTACGTAGTTTTTTTAGAAGAATGAAACCATTTTAACATTGGTAGACTTGCGCATATCTCAAACACTAAGAAATCTAGTGTTGGTTTGATGAAAGCTTTCTCCGTAGTTAGATAGGGCGATACACCACTCCAACACTGGAGGGTAGAGTGAGTGAAGGAGGGAGAAAAGGAGGAAGGTAGGTACAAACGGAAATTAAACTCCCATAGGATTAGGTTACCTTTAATACCGGTAGATAACGATTACTGTCTAGTTAATAATTCGTGACTGATTTATCAATAAATGAATCATGCCATTATACAGGTTAAGGTACGTCACCTTGGCATCGCTACAGTACAACTATCGTGGCTGTCTCGCTATTTGTCTGAGCATGTGGGATGCAGTCTCCGTCAATTGCGTCTGGCAGATGGATGCAATCTGGAGAGTCCTCTGAAAGCTCTTCTGAAGGTGAGGATACCATTTTAAACCCTTATTTGGCTTGATCAGGCTCGTGTGAGTCACTAGCCTGCGCTGTGGATGAGGTCACAACAACGTCTTTGCTTTCAGAAGCAACGTCGGAACCAAAAATCCAGTATTGCTACACTTGCGTCCGTTCTTTGCAGAGAAGTGAAGCAGACGAGGCAGATCTCGGGTCACCCTGCAGAAGGTGTGGCGCTCCAGGAGGGCATCCCCAAGAACGTCGAGGGCGCTACTACAACCCACGTAAGCTGTCGTTCACAGCAGCAGCAGAAGAATCGCCATTTTCGTCACTCTCCTCTTTCGACAGTCGCAGTGTGCTGTCGCCAGTTGCTTTGGAAAACGTTCCACAGGCAGCCGAGTCTCTCGCAAGTGAGCAACAATCCCAAGCACCGATGTATCAGGGCGCCCCCTCGTCAGTTGGCTGGCCGCACAACGTGCCAATGCCACCAGGAGACCCACGCATTTTCGGCCATGGATTGCCACATGAACAACAAGCTCAACATCCTGTACCTCCAAACCAATGTGGATGTTCGCATGAACCACCAGCTCAGCGTCATGTACCTCTAAACCAATATGGAAACTTGAATGAACCACAAGCTCATTATCCTTTACCTCCAAACCAATATGGATGGCCGCTTGAACCAGAAGGTCAACGTCCGGTACCTCCAAACCAATATGCATGGCCGCATGAACAACAAGCTCAATGTCATGTACCTCTACACCAATTTGGATTGTCGCAGGAAGCACAAGCTCAGCCTCCTGCACCTCCAAACCAATTTGGATGGTTTTTTGAACCACAAGCTCAACGTCATATACCTCTAAACCAAGTACCTCTGAACCAATTTGGATTCTTGAATCAACCACAAGATCAACGTCCTGTACCTCCAAACCAACGCGGGTGGTCGTTTGAACCACAATCTCAACGTCTTATACCTCCAAACCAACGTGGATGGTCGCTTGAACCACAAGCTCAACGTCCTGTACCTCCAAACCAATATGGATTGTCACATGAACCAGGAGCTCAACGTCCTGTACATCTAAACCAATATGGACGTTCGCGTGACCCGCGAGCTCAACGTCCTGTAACTCAGGAACCTGTCCACCAATATCGTCCACCACCATCCACGAACGTACCTTCACATATCTTTCAGCCCGTTCTTCAGTCATCTCTTGCAGATAATCCGGCTCTTCCACTACAGCAGGGTGGGCGTGGCTTCCAAATGTCACCTGTGTCATCTATTGGGGCACCAAGTCCGGCACTCCCACTACAGCAGGATGGGCGTGGCTTCCAGATGTCGCCTGTGTCATCTATTCGGGCACCAAGTCCACAGTTCGGGCTGCCTGAACAGTGTTTGCGTTGTTGCGTCCAACGGGAATCCCAGGCGCGTAGAGATCAACCTGATGCCCAGGAGCCACAAGGTGGACAACTGCCAACAGCTGATACGGCGAGAAACGCAATGCAAGGCGCTCAGGAGCGGCCACAGCCAAATGTCGTGCAAAATGCAATACCTGCACATCATCAGGTGATGAACCCTTTTGAGGTATGCCAGCGTTGTTGTTCTTCCAAGGAGCCAGCTCTACCTGTTGAGTCAAATTTGCCTCATAATGACACACCAGCACCATTCCAACTATACGACAGTCTAGAGTCTGTGACCATAGGAGGAGGAGAAAGAGGGAACGAGTTCCTTGTTGTAGACCCAAAATCAGGTATAGCAGAACAATTTCAGATGCTGCATTCTGGCTCATATTCTCTTAGACCTGCGCAAGGAACCAGAGGGAATAATATACAGTCACCTGCGCCTGCTCAAGCTATCCAGCCGATGGGATCAGTTCAGCAAGAGTCCCCAAATTTGCCTCCATCTGCACAAATACCACCATCTCTACAAGTATCTGGCGCAAGAGGAGTGCAGCTTCCACAACAGTCTGAAGCACAAGGATTGGCTCAGCGCACAGCCAACGGTGCAGACGTGTATGTGCGATTGCCAGATGCGACAGAATTGAACGAACATCTGCAGAGCGGTCTGTCGGACGCAACAGAATCGCAGATACTGCGGGCTGCAATAGCAGAACTGTCTCAGTCGAAGGCCAAGAGTCCTGCTGTGTTTGTACGAATACCTGATGCAACTGAAGTGAATCAGCAACACTCCACCAATATGTCTGCGGGTAGGGACACACCTATGTCACTGGCCTTTATCGAAATGCAACCCTTTGCACAACAAGCCCAGGGAGCATCCAGGTTCAAGCCTCCAGTTACTGAAATAGGTGCTAAGGTACTCGAAGTCTTGCGGGAAAGCCCACCAGAGAATATAAAGAGGCAGTCTCACGGATACGTAAATGATGTCCGAAGTCTGATGCTTAGACGTCATCTTCGTCTTTTGCTCCAGGGAGGGCACGTATTTCCGCATTCTCATGATATAAAAACATTACAGCAGTTAAAGGAGTACCTAGAGCAAAGGCGAAAAGCAGCTGAAGAAGCTTCATTAGAGGATTCTGAGGCAGATGTACCACCTTTGTCTATGACAGTCATTGAGAACCAAGCAAATGAGACGGAAGACACACCGCAACCCACCACATCTCAGGCAGCAGCACCACCACAACCACAGCGATCGTCTGAAACGACTGGATCAGAGCTCGTGTCTACAGAAACTGGTCAGCATGTTGGGAGCCAAGCATCAGCAAAGGAGAATGCATCGCAACCCACTACATCTCAGGCAGCCGCACCGGTACAACCGCAGCGATCATCCGAGACGGCCAGATCAGAGTCCGCGCCTACAGAAATTGGTCAACAGGGTGGGAGACAAGCACCAGTGGCAGCACATGATTTGCAGGTGAGTACTACAGGGAAACTGCCTATCAAGATTGCTGCAGTTACTGCAGAAATTTTAATTATATTTAAACTGTCCTCTGTTTATGTAACTCTGCAGGTATTTGTGGCTGCTGTCACTGAAGATAAATCTTTTAGGTTATTGGGCCATGTCGTGTTCCTCTTAAATTTCTTCTATGTGTTTGACGTTTCGACCGCTCAGCTGGGATCTCCTGGTGTCTACAGTTAGCATTTACTTATAAAAGGGAGTTTTCCAGCGCTTGTACTGAAGAAATAGGGCTGTTGGGTAAAATTCTACTGGCTACAATTGGCGGACCATCGTAATTGGATAGAAAAGGAGATTTACCACTCTTAATATGAAGAAGGGCTTCTGGCTAAATTTCTCCGGCTGTAAATCGTGGTCTATCGTCATAAGGCAGAAGCGAAATAGGTAGAGCAAAGAAGGGGGAAAGTTTATCGAAATATTCTTGTCGTTCCGCAGAGAAACCTTCCAGACCGCTATTTGTATTTCTTGCGCACCGTGACGGCGTATTTACTTCCTCGATCTCGGTAAGTCACGAGGGTGCAAGCTTGTAGCAGTCTTCTCTAATGAAGTCACATTGAAACATTCCCTTAGAAAAATTTCATAAATGAAAACCTCTACGTTATTTGCTTTTCAAACAGCTGAGCAAAACTGAACGTTCTCAGACATTTCTCTCTCTACTTATTCTGATCATCAATAAACTGATACACAATATTTTTAGCGCAACGCAATCTGACTTTCAATAATCCCTACAAAAGAATGGCCCTGACCAACAATAACCTATTCCTTTCATGAATCACTTACCTCACAAAAATCTTCGTTACTCGAACTACTGCAATACAGCGAGCGCCAATACTGCCAGCTAAATAAAAGATTCTAACTACGGAAGGCACTAACTACTGATAGGCATAGTCAGCAAATGAAAGATTTTGATAGAGAACAAACAATGTATTTACCTTAATAGTGTTCAAAAGTCATTATATATATATATATTTACAAATTTACTCTTTCTGATGGACACAAGTCCAGATAATCCGCTCTCAAAACTCCGCCACCTCTCTCCCCACATCCACCACTGCTGGCGGCTCACCTCCAACTGCGCAATGCTACGCGCTGTTCACATCCAACTGCCCACCACTACAATAGCAGATATTCCAACAATGCAAACTAGCCACAGACTGAATACAGCACAGTCAGTGATTTTCATACAGAGCGCTATGTGGCGTTACCAACATAAAAACCTAAACAGCCTACTTACAACATTCGTTCTTGGAAATATTAAACGCTATTCTTCTATGGACGTTGGTCTCCTTGGCCAGCACACGTACGTTGTTGAGATCAGTGCCTTTATCGCAGTTCTGAGGCTCCACCAGTGTAACTTCGATTTAACTGCGTCTGACGAGCCGGCCGGAGTGGACGAGCGTTTCTAGGCGCTTCAGTCTGGAACCGCGCGACCGCTACGGTCGCAGGTTCGAATCCTGCCTCGAGCATGGATGTGTGTGATGTCCTTAGGTTAGTTAGGTTTAAGTAGTTCTAAGTTCTAGGGGACTGATGACTTCAGCTGTTAAGTCCCATAGTGCTCAGAGCCATTTTTTTTTGTTTTGCGTCTGACGATCATATTCCATAATAAGCTCTCTCATAATCCTTTCCTTTTCGCCTACATACACTGTGCCATGGCCACACGTCACTTCATAGACCCGCATAGTGGGATGATGATCAAGTGCGTCTATTTTGTATAGGAAAAGTCTTATATGTTTTTTGTTTGTTTTGTTTTTGACTTAAAAGTATCATTTTCCAATAGAATTCTGCAGATTCTTTCAATAACTCCAGAACCAGAACAGTGCCACGTAGATGAACCATACGGTAATCTAACACAATGAGAAAGCGGTTCCTCGTAATTCTTACTATTATTTTTATTGTTATTTGACGCAGATCTCCGTTATACTCTATCCTGTGCAGTCGTCTTCATCTCAGAATAACTACTGCAACCTGCACCCATTTAAACCTGCTTACGTATTCATCTCTTGGTTTCCCTCTACAGTTTTTACTACGCTTCCCTCCAATAATTAACCGGTGATTCCTTGATATCTCAGAGTGTGTCTTATCAACCGGACCCTCTTTTAATCAGGTAGTGCCCCACATTTCGTATCTTCCCATTCTATTCAGTACCTCCTCATCAGTTACGCGATCTACCCTTCTAATCGTCAGCATTCTTCTGTAACACCACATTTCAAAACCTTACGTTGTGTTATTGTGTGGTCTACTTATCGTCCGCGTTTCACTTCCTTAGGATAGTTCACTCCAGACAGATAGCTATAGGAAAGATTTCCTAACGCTCAAATTTATATTCGATGTTAACAAATTCTCTTCGTCAGAGACGCTTTCTTGCCATTGCCAGTATATACACTCCTGGAAATTGAAATAAGAACACCGTGAATTCATTGTCCCAGGAAGGGGAAACTTTATTGACACATTCTTGGGGTCAGATACATCACATGATCACACTGACAGAACCACAGGCACGTAGACACAGGCAACAGAGCATGCACAATGTCGGCACTAGTACAGTGTATATCCACCTTTCGCAGCAATGCAGGCTGCTATTCTCCCATGGAGACGATCGTAGAGATGCTGGA
Organism: Schistocerca americana; assembly: GCF_021461395.2. Taxonomy (NCBI): domain Eukaryota; kingdom Metazoa; phylum Arthropoda; class Insecta; order Orthoptera; family Acrididae; genus Schistocerca; species Schistocerca americana. The sequence continues at coordinate 692,279,771 of NC_060122.1, forward strand.
TGTAGTCCTGTGGAACGGCTTGCCATGCCATTTCCACCTGGCGCCTCAGTTGGACCAGCGTTCGTGCTGGACGTGCAGACCGCGTGAGACGACGCTTCATCCAGTCCCAAACATGCTCAATGGGGGACAGATCCGGAGATCTTGCTGGCCAGGGTAGTTGACTTACACCTTCTAGAGCACGTTGGGTGGCACGGGATACATGCGGACGTGCATTGTCCTGTTGGAACAGCAAGTTCCCTTGCCGGTCTAGGAATGGTAGAACGATGGGTTCGATGACGGCTTGGATGTACCGTGCACTATTCAGTGTCCCCTCGACGATCACCAGTGGTGTACGGCCAGTGTAGGAGATCGCTCCCCACACCATGATGCCGGGTGTTGGCCCTGTGTGCCTCGGTCGTATGCAGTCCTGATTGTGGCGCTCACCTGCACGGCGCCAAACACGCATACGACCATCATTGGCACCAAGGCAGAAGCGACTCTCATCGCTGAAGACGACACGTCTCCATTCGTCCCTCCATTCACGCCTCTCGCGACACCACTGGAGGCGGGCTGCACGATGTTGGGGCGTGAGCGGAAGACGGCCTAACGGTGTGCGGGACCGTAGCCCAGCTTCATGGAGACGGTTGCGAATGGTCCTCGCCGATACCCCAGGAGCAACAGTGTCCCTAATTTGCTGGGAAGTGGCGGTGCGGTCCCCTACGGCACTGCGTAGGATCCTACGGTCTTGGCGTGCATCCGTGCGTCGCTGCGGTCCGGTCCCAGGTCGACGGGCACGTGCACCTTCCGCCGACCACTGGCGACAACATCGATGTACTGTGGAGACCTCACGCCCCACGTGTTGAGCAATTCGGCGGTACGTCCACCCGGCCTCCCGCATGCCCACTATACGCCCTCGCTCAAAGTCCGTCAACTGCACATACGGTTCACGTCACCGCTGTCGCGGCATGCTACCAGTGTTAAAGACTGCGATGGAGCTCCGTATGCCACGGCAAACTGGCTGACAGTGACGGCGGTGGTGCACAAATGCTGCGCAGCTAGCGCCATTCGACGGCCAACACCGCGGTTCCTAGTGTGTCCGCTGTGCCGTGCGTGTGATCATTGCTTGTACAGCCCTCTCGCAGTGTCCGGAGCAAGTATGGTGGGTCTGACACACCGGTGTCAATGTGTTCTTTTTTCCATTTCCAGGAGTGTATTTTATACCCTTTCTACTTCGGCCATCATCAGTTATTTTACTGCCCAAATAGCAAAACTCATCTACTACTTTAAATATCTCATTTCCTAATGTAATTCCCTCAGTGTCGCCTGATCAATTCGACTTCATTCCATTACCCTTGCTTTACCTTTGTTAATGTTCGTCTTACATCCTCCTTTAAAGACACTGTCCATTCCGTTCAACTGCTCCTTCAGGTCCTTTGCTGTCTCTGACAGAATTACAATGTCATCGGCAAACCTCAAAGTTTTTATTTCTCGTCCCTGAACTTTAATTCCTTCTCCAAATTTTTCTTTGGTTTCCTTTACTGCTTGCTCAATGTACGGATTGAATAAAATCCTGTCTCACTCCATTCTCAGTCACTGCTTCCCTTTCTTGTAAACAGCCTTTTGGTTTCTGTACAAGTTATAAATAACCTCTGCGCCTTTCACAGTTTCAGAGTGTGTATTGCCAGACAATGACCCGGATCTTGAATACTTGTCTTTGTCGGGAAAGTACTCTACCAACTGAGCTATTCAAGCCCCACTCGCGACTTCGACTCGCTTAACTTCCGTCAGTATCTCACCTCCTACCTTCCAAATTTCGCTGAAGTTCTCCTGCAAAGATCCCAGTTCCGAGTTCCGGACACGCACAGAGTTCTACTCTACCAGAATGCTTTCAATAGCGCCGCAGAGTGAAAAGTTATTCCGGGAAGGTCGTGAAAGGGTTTCTTTAAGTCTTTAAATGCATTAAAAGTAGGTTAGCCTTCCGTCAACCTATCTTTTTAAACAAGTCATATTGCCTTCCGTCTTCCTATATGTCTCCGGAATCCAAATTGATCTTCCTCGAGGTCGGCTTCTACCAGTTTTTTCTTACCAGTCGTCAGTAAATAATTCGTGTATGTATTTTATAAACAGCACTTATTAAACTGATGGTCATTAATATTTAAACCTGTCAGCACCTGACTTTTTTTTGGAACTGAAATTATTACATTCATCTTGAAGTCTGAGGAAATTTCTGCTGTTTCATGCGGCTTGCACTCCTGGTGGAACAGTTTTGTCGTGGCTGACTCTCCAGAGGATATAAGTGTATGTTGTCTACTCTTCAAAACTATTATTTGTTTTGTTTTTTACTCTACCACCTTCCACTGGTGTAGTCAGTCGTTGCGTAATATTTCCTCTGAAATGCGCAACAAGCTCTGATACTTTATCTTATCCAGATCGCATCAGCATAACTTCTTACCTTTTTGCAGTTTCTTCAGTTTTAATCCACAGCTCATTTCTAATATGTTGTGGTCAGGGTGTACAACTGCTTCTGGAAACGTCTTACAGTTTAAAATCTGGTTCCGAAATCTCTGTCTCACCATTATGTAATCAATCTGAAAGCGTCTGGTGTCTCCAGATCTGGTCGGCGTGTACAATATTCTTTCGTAATCCATAAACCAATTGTTAGCGATGTTTGAATTACCCTCTGTACAAAATTCTACAAGGCGGCTTCGTCTTTCATTCCTTGCTCCCAGACGTACATTTTCCTTTTCTTCCTTTTCGTACTATAGAATTCTAGTTATATTTCCCTTTCCCTTAATTATCTGAAAACTTTTTTGTCCCTTATCACGTATTCTTTTAATCTCGTGACCATCTGCGGTGCTCATTGGCGTATAAACTTGTAATACTGTGGAGGGAGTTGGCTTCGCGTCTGTTTTCGCTACGATATTGCATTCCCTATGCTGTTGATAGTAGTTTACCCGGAGTCCTTCTTTCTTATTCATAATTAGACCTACTGTTATATGACTCTCATCTGAGTTAGTATTTATAACGGTGTACTCTCCTGCCATCGCACTTCACTAATTCCCACTATGTCCGACAACAACCTATCCATTTCTCTTTTTAAATTTCCTAACCTACCTACCCGATTAAGGGCTTTGACATTCACGCTCCGATCCATAGAATGCCAGTTTTGTTGCTCCTGATAACGATGCTCTCCTGAGAGTCCCCACCCGGAAATCCGTATGGGGACTGTTTTACCTCCGGAATATTTTACCCAAGAGGGTGACATCGTCATTAAACCGTGCAGTAAAGATGCATGCTCTCGGGAAAAGTAACGACTGTAATTTACTCTTATTTCAGCCGTTGGCAACAACAACATAGAGGGCCATGTTGGCTGACGTTACAAGGTCAGATGTCAATCATCCAGACTGTTGACTGTGCAACTACATTAAAGGCTGCTGCCCTTCTTCAAGAACCACATGTTTGTCTAGTCTCTTAATAGAAACCCCTCCGTTGTAGTTGCACCTACGGAACGTATATGTGCATCGTTGGGTCTTGCAAGCTTCCGTACATCGGTACTTCCGGGATTCATGGAAGAGGGGGGCTTCATATTAAAATAATTAATAATGTTTTTTTTCGAAAGCCCTGTCTATCGACAAATCATCATAGCCATTGGCCGTCATTATCTTCTTTAAGAAGTCCAATTCGTTTTCCAAGCTGTTATTGTCACTGATGCGGAGGGCATCTGAAGAATGAGTCTGAGGGCAGCTTGCTTCTGGACTGTGTGGTGGTGCGAAGTGGCATCTAAATATCTGTTTGCGTTTGTGGGCTTGTAGTGTTGTCAAATTTTGTATACATCAGTACATCTACGAAAGGAATACTGGCCTCACTCTCTACTTTCAGGGTGAAGTTGGTATTGCGATGAATCTCAAGTAAGACGTTATGGAACCTACGGTGTTCTTCATTGCTGTGTGGCCATGTAACAAATGTGGCATCCACAATGTGGAGCCAACAAGGAGGTTTTAATGGCGTTTACTTCATGCTTATACTCACTCTTTATTTATTTATGGCGTTATTTATAATACGGACTTCAGGCCGTCTCTTACATCGAATCATGCACTATACATATAAAAACAGTTATTTTATTTTCAAGGGTCGTCAGTCTACTGACTGTTTTGATGAGACCCGCCACGATATCGCGTCATATACAGACCTCTTCATCTCAGGGTAATACTAATACCCATCGTCCTCTATTACTTGTTGGATGTATTCAGATCTCTGTTTTTCACTACAGCTTTTATCCTCTGCATCTCCCCCTAGTACCATGGAAACTTTGCCTCCATGTCTTAACATACGTCTTGCCGTCCTGTGTCCCCTTCTTATAAGTGTTTTCCACATATTTGTTTTATCTGCGCTTCTGTGGAGGACCTCCTCATTTCTTATCGGTCCACCTGATTTTCAACATGCATCTATAGAAACACGTAGCAAAATTTTCATTGCCTTCTGTTACAGCCTTACTACCATACAGCGCTATGCTCCAAACTCAGAAAAGTATTCTGCAAATTAGAGCCAGTCTTGGATACCAACAGATTCGTCTTGTCCACGAATGCTCTCTTCGCTTGTGCTAGCCTGCTTCCTTTTGTCCTTCTTACTTCGTCCGTCAGTTCATATGCTAATATAATGTGTTCCATGGTAGAAAGACCTTCCGTTTCAACGTACAAGACGGTGCGCGGCCGCCAAAGTATAGCCTAACCGTCGAGACATTACGTAACTAGTTTGAAAAGTATGCAGAAGTTTATTCACCGTAATACTGTGTAACTGTAGAATTAACAATATCCTAGCTTTAAAGTATTGCATAGCACTTAAATATGTAGAAGTGGTGGTACATACAAACGCTGCACAGGCCGGCCGCTGTGACGGAGCGGTTCTAAGCGCTTCAGTATGGAACAGCGACCGCTACGGTCGCAGGTTCGAATCCTGCCTCGGGCATGGATGTGTGGGATCTCCTCAGGTTAGTTAGGTTTAAGTAGTTCTAAGTTCTAGGGGACTGATGACCTCAGATGTTAAGTCCCATAGTGCTCAGAGCCATTTGAGCCAAACGCTGCACAAAACAGAACTTCATGTCTCACAACAACAACAAAAACAGCAGAAAATGCCGGTAATTGATTATGACAGTCTCTAGTGCGTATTACGTCATGTGATTCTAAAATGCAGTAACTAGATTGAAACACTGACCAGGAAAAATCATGTGTTCCTAGGGACTCTACCCTCCAGGACAACTCTCTCCCCCACTCCCCAGAATATATACACCATGTGATCAAAGTATCCGGATACCCCAAAAACCATTCTTTTTCATATTAGGTGCATTGTACTGCAACCTACTGCCAGGTACTCCATATCAGCCACCTCAGTAGTTATCAGACATCATGAAGAGCAGAATGGGGCGCTCTGCGGAATTCACGGACTTCGAACGTGGTCACGTGATTGGGTATCGCCGGCCGCAGTGGTCTCGCGGTTAAGGCGCTCAGTCCTGAACCGCGCGACTACTACGGTCGCAGGTTCGAATCCTGCCTCGGGCATGGATGTGTGTGATGTCCTTAGGTTAGTTAGGTTTAAGTAATTCTAAGTTCTAGGGGACTGATGACCACAGAAATTAAGTCCCATAGTGCTCAGAGCCATTTGAACTATTTGATCGGGTATTACTTGTGTCATACGCCTGTACACGAGATTTTAACACTCCTAAACATCCCTAGGTCCACTGTTTCCGATGTGATAGTGAAGTGGAAACGTGAGGGGACACGTAAAGCACAAAAGCGTACAGACCGACCTCGTATGTTGACTGACAGAGACCGCCGACAGTTGAAGAGGGTCGTAATGTGTAATAGGCAGACATCTATCCAGACCATCACACAGGAATTCCAAACTGCATCAGGATCCGCTGCAAGAACTATGACAGTTAGGCGGGAGGTGAGAAAACTTGGATTTCATTGTCGAACCGTTGCTCATAAGCCACATATCACGCCGGTAAATGCCAAACGATGCCTCGCTTGATGTAAGGAGCGTAAACATTAGACGACTGAACGGTGGAAAAACGTTGTGTGGAATGACGAATCATGGTACACAATGTGGCGATCCGATGGCAAGATGTAGATATGGCGAATGCCTGGTGAACGTCAGCTGCCTACAGTAAAATTCGGAGGAGATGGTGTTATAGTGTGGTCGTGTTTTTGATGAAGGGGACTTGCAACCTTTGTTGTTTTGCGTGCTAATATCACAGCACAGGCCTACATTGATGTTTTAAGCACTTTCTTGCTTCCCACTGTTGATGAGCAATTCGGGGATGTCGATTTCATCTTTCAACACGATCGATCACCTGTTCATAACGCACGGCCTGTGGCGGAGTGGTTACACGACAATAACATCCCTGTAATGGACTGGTCTGCACAGAGTCCTGACCTGAATCCTATAAAACACCTTTGGAATGTTTCGGAACACCGCCTTCGTGCCAGGCCTCACCTGCCGACATCGATACCTCTCCCCCGTGCAGCACTCCGTGAAGAATGGGCTGCCATTCCCCAAGAAACCTTGAACGTATTCCTGCGAGAGTGGAAGCGGTCATCAAGGCTAAGGGTGGGCCAACACCATATTGAATTCCAGCATTACCGATGGAGGGAGCCACGAACTTGTGTGTCATTTTCAGCCAGGTGTCCGGATACTTTAGATGACATAGTGTATGTAACAAAATTTTAATTTTAGTGTGGGGCAATAAACAACACAGCCCAAGAAATAAATTAAAATAGATCCAATCCCCCAGTCCGACGGAAGTTTTCGGAAGGTTTCCCGTGGTCATCAGACGAAAGCCGGTACTGGGAAGCCCTTCTCAAACATTCCCATATGGAATCCTCTCTGCCATACTCCGAGCTCACGGATATGCTGGCTGAAAGAAGCAAGCTCCGCAACAGCAGGCTCTGCTCTCACGAGTTGGGAACGAAAAATATAAAAAAAGCAAGAAAATTATTCTAATCATTGAATTATCATCTGAAAATACTCAGTTTTGGTTGCTCTAGTGCCTGCGTAAATTTGCTCCTGAACATTTGTGGGACCTATGAGTTAATTTTAATCTATACAGTAAGTTCTAAGCATAGCGTTTATTGTAAAAGTGTGACGTCTGCGGCTTATTAACTACTCCCGAAGGTTTTGTACCTCCCTCATATCTGCGAATGTGTGAGTAGTTTAGATTCAAAGGAAGCGTGGAATGAAATAATACGTCTTATCAAGCTTAAGAAAAGGTTTGCTTTGAAATAAAAGGAAAACAGTAATCGCTTTAAGAGCAGTCTGTAGCAAAGTGCACATCTTTAAGCATCTTTAAAGTCAAAATCTGTTGCTGGGTAGCATTCAATACCGTGTCCTCCGTATGCATTGTAACACGGTTTGACCTCCTCGATGTTATTTGCTGTAGTCTGTAGTTGTCTGGTGGCAACCGATTTCGGAACCAAGTACAATCATCAGGCCATATTATGATCAAAAAGCACAGCACTTAGTTAAAATAATTCATTAAGACACATTTGGAAAATATTATTCCTGTATCATGCCAAGTGAATGGTGCAGCGCGCTACATTAAAGTGTAGGGAACCCCTTACCCGGGGCGTACAGTCATCAAAATCATCATGGGATTGCACGATGATAAATGAAACTGCATGTGTGGGCTAAACCTAACGGTATTTTCTGGTTGCGTTGGCCGCTTCAGCAACTGGGAGTGTTTCCGCAATACGTGCCTCCTTCACATGCTGCAAACAAAGTTGTCGGAATATCTGTCCCACACTTCAACACCGAACTTCCTGAAGTTATCCAGTGTGTGAAGAGAGCTTCTGTGATAAAGCACTGAAAAAAGTTTTATCTGGTCCCAAGTGGGGCTCAATCAAGTTCATGTCAGCAGATACTGCAGGCCATTGCAATCAGTTGATTCCTGCATACAGGAGGAAGGTGTTACGAGGAGGGTACAGTGTTATCGTGCGTTATTATCTTGAAAGACAAAACTGTCACCAAAATGGCGACTAAAGAGCTGCACGACAGCTTGGTGTATTCTGCCTCAACATTGCACAGGTCTGAAATTATCTTCAGTAGTGATTAGGGGCGTTCGACGTCGGCATTTGACGAGGCTCCAAAATATGACCGACCCTCCTTTCTGCTGCACCAGAGACGATCATGAGGCGTCGGACAAATCATACATTCTTCAGTGAATAGACTCGACGTCTTGGCTCCAGTTTGCACAGTTGTTTCCTTGGTAATTTTCTTCGCGCACCACGGTGTTGGAGCAGGGCTGGCGTGGGCGGGGGAGAGTGGGGGATAGATTGGATAGTCGGGAGGCACGCCTCAGAAGCAAACTCCGAAGTAAGCCGATCACGCCGTTCGGTGCAAATGCACAACCAGTTAACAGGCTCTGGTGGGCCCGAGGCTGAAGGCACCTGAGTGTGACTGCGAACGGAGGATGCAGCATACGTGGCCCAAGGATTCAGGCCTTTTGTAGCAGTGTGAGTGCGCACAGGGGTCGACACAGCCCTCCAGGTTGCCACCCTAAATGGCAGCATGGAGGTCTGTTCATTTCTCATCTAGGCCACTATTGGCTGCAATTAGTAGATCTTCAGAGTTTCGCGATAGCGGATGAGAATTCGAAAGAGTTCACTGTGGTGCGTATCAACTCACCTGCTACATACATGTATTGACAGCTCTCCTTGCTACAAAGTGATTAGGTTGGAATGACATGCCAGAAGCACGTGGACGACCTGAACACTGCGCGCTCTTCTCAGCTGCACTGTCAATGGAGGTTTGCCCACTTTTCTATTACACAAGTGTCTGTACTCAACGATTACGTGCAATCAAAAAAGTGTTTAGGAATTTAAACGAGTTATGAGTGTAATGTACAAATATTTGTGGCCAGCTAAGATCAGTTATATTTTCTTTAGCAAGTTAAGAGACTGAAGTGTTCGAATATGTTCTCTGCAAATACCATACTAAATGAGTAGAGAGTATCAATACGTTCGCAAAGCCTCGGCTGACGAAACACGTTTGCCTGGTTACACGCCGAGCTCTTTTCCATTTCCGTAATATCTTGGTGACACAGAGTTTTCTGTCTGATGGTGCTGAACCTGCAGACCCCTGTGCCGCAGCCGAGGCGAGCACTTATGCGGGGACAGCGTGTGCCCATCCCGGGCCCCCGGGGAACGAACGCAAGATCACCAGGATCCAGGTAGGAAACAATTACATCATTAACTCACACAGCAGCCCTTGTTGTCGTTTCTTTGGGGGGGTGGGGGTGGAGGGGGTTCTTCCAGCTGGTTTTGTTCGGTACGCCATGATTTCCTCTGTTGTGTCAGTGTCTCCATTTCCGAGTAGAACTTATAATAAATAAAATGTAAATGTCGTGTGACTGGGGCCTCCCGTCAGGGAGGTGCAAGTCTTTCGATCTGACGCCACTTCGACGACTTGCACGTCGATGGGGATGAAATGATGATGATTAGGATAACACAATATCCAGTCCCTGAGCGGAGAAAATCTCCGGGAATCGAACCCGCGCCCTTAGCATTGACATTCTGTCGCGCTGACCACTCGGCTACCGGGGGCGGGCACTTACAATGGCCTCAGTTATTATTGCGCTGTGTATTCCGGTCTCTGTCTTGCTCAGTAATTATTACCCTCTACCAAAATAAAATTGCTTTGATTAACTACATATTATCTTCAATTGTCGACAACCGCAGCCAAATGTACACATTATGAAGGCAGCAAACGCCGCTCTGGCTGTAGAAAGTTTATTAAAGCCGCGAACGGTTTCACGCCAGTTAGGTGCATCCTCAGGTGATCGTCCGCAGCTCGTGGTCGTGCGGTAGCGTTCTCGCTTCCCGCACCCGGGTTCTCGGGTTCGATTCCCGGCGGGGTCAGGCATTTTCTCTGCCTCGTGATGACTGGGTGTTGTGTGATGTCCTTAAGTTAGTTAGGTTTAAGTAGTTCTAAGTTCTAGGGGACTGATGACCATAGATGTTAAGTCCCATAGTGCTCAGAGCCATTTGAACCTCAGGTGATCTAAACAGGGGTTAGAAAGCAAGTATTTTACAACTTTTATTTTTACACAGTTTAATGAATACTGTTCATGGAGTAGAACAGAGCCGCACATAAGGTACTGACATAATTCTGCCTGGAATATTGCTTAAGGCTTTTCTTGAAGCCTGTCCCCGCCCTAGACGTCATTATTAAACGCTTTCTTGAAGCCTCTCCCGGTCCTTCACATTACTGATAAAATTAAAACCCGTTAGAAGCATTTGACGAATAAGTAAAACGGGATCTCCCTAGGACAAAATAACGACTATTTGGTGCGGAGAGCCGGCCGAAGTGGCCGTGCAGTTAAAGGCGCTGCAGTCTGGAACCGCAAGACCGCTACGGTCGCAGGTTCGACTCCTGCCTCGGGCATGGATGTTTGTGATGTCCTTAGCTTAGTTAGGTTTAACTAGTTCTAAGTTCTAGGGGACTAATGATCACAGCAGTTGAGTCCCATAGTGCTCAGAGCCATTTGAACCATTTTTGGTGCGGAGAGAGTAAAATAAGTTCTTCAAAACGAGCGCAGTTGCACATCATCACCAATAAAACTTACCATAATATCAGCTGAAGATGATGTGTGTTCGACCGTAAGGAATACTGAACTAGCTAGAACCCTATACAAGTAGCCAAGAGGAAAACAACATTGGCCGTGGTATCCGAAAACCCAGCTGGATAGAGCTAGAGAAAGTGGGGCTAGCGTACCGAAAGGCGAAGCGTGAAAGAGGGAGAGGTGCTGCACATAAAATAAATTACAATTTAAATCAGCAAGTCATATAAAACATGGACGAAGCGGGAATAAAAACTAATACAGTTAATCCCGTATGCTACAAACTATATATATATATATATATATATATATATATATATATATATATATATTTATTAATATAAACGTGCCGGCCCGAGTGGCCGTGCGGTTCTGGGCGCTACAGTCTGGAACCGAGCTACCGCTACGTTCGCAGGTTCGAATCCTGCCTCGGGAATGGATGTGTGTGATGTCCTTAGGTTAGTTAGGTTTAATTAGTTCTAAGGTCTAGGCGACTGATGATCTGAGAAGTCGCGTAGTACTCAGAGCCATTAAACTTTGTAATATTCCACGAAATGTGAGAACCAATGAAGAATTTATAAACAGTAAAAGCTTTCACTTGCAACGAGATATGTTGTCGAACTTTAGAACAATAGGCTATTTGCATAGGTATTCAAAATGTTATAAAAAATTCCTATGCCTCCGTTCTGTCTGGGTGTTCATGGAGATTTTTGTAAGGCTCGGAAAATCGCTATCTCTTTTGAAATATTAAGGTTGTTACCCTTATTCTCCAACTATATAATCTACATACTCTCGTTTATGTCCGTGATATTGTGTCCTGTGTCGGTAAATGCGCACTTAGTGCTGATCTTGAATTCACGCAATAGGAATTTAAAAACTTTCAGCAGTTTGGCCTATATATTTGGCGTCACATTGCTGACAAGAGATCCGGTAGACACCCGATAACTTAAACATATCACGAAGCATACTTAACTTGTGTCTAAATTTTTTTGCCGTAGTCCTTAGGAATGTAATAAGCCGGGCTTGTGTTTTATGAATTTAGGCGGTTGTGATAGGTTTGACGGTCTTTGATTCGGGTGAAAGTTGTACCGCACTGCGATTCCTATTTTACGCGTATTGGTGCGTATATACGAATTCGTACGCTTTGAAGGGATGATTCAACTTTCTCTGCATCAAATACTCATTTTATTTTGCTTTAGGGACACATTGTTTCATCTGTTCGACAGACGTTTCTGGCGCGTTTTAATTTTATCGATGACGGGGAGAAGCTTCAAGAAAGCGTTTAATAATGTTACAGACACAATTATGTGAATACGTAATGCACGAGTCTGTTCTACGCTATGTAACAGTGTTCACTGAACCTGCGTAAAAAGAAGAAATTGTAAAATACTTCCTTTCAAACCCCTGTTTAGATTACCTGAGGATGCGCCTAAACTGACGTGAAACTGCTCATGGTTTTAATAAACTTTCTACAGTTGGGGCAGTGTCTGTTGCCTTCATATAAAAATCTTTTAATTCAATTAAATATATTGTGCAAATATTAATTAATGAAACATGGATGACATTTTGACTATTACTGTGATGATGGAATTTTACCACTGAATTGGTGATTTTCTGTGACACTGATTTCATTAATGTTTCATAAAAATGTAATAGTCATATCACTTGAAAACTACATTGTTCCTAATGAAAGACTTGTTCTTGTAAAGGGCAAGTATTCTTTATAATATCAGGTGCATTACTTCAGTAAGTATTCGCAAATAATACGAGGTTTGTTACAAAAGTATCCTACCTTATTTTTTGTGAACACGTGATAGAGTTGAAACTAGCGCGCTTGCATGAGTCGACGTTGAACCTTTTATGCACAGGAGTGAATTTTTTCCCGCCTGCCGATAGCGTCGGTTGCTGGCAAGCAGCAGTTGAATGAAGTTGAATGAAGTTATGTGCAGTGCTTGGGTCGGTATTTCATTATAAGGGAAATGACGGAATAATTGGAGCAGCGCTACTGCATCAACTTTTGCCAGAAACTGTGCTACAGCTGGCTGGAAACCGTTCGGAAGATGAAGACGACTTTCCGTGACGATGCTATGGGCGTCACAAGGACGGCTGCACGTCGGTGGAGAGCGAGCCACGCTCCTGTCGGCCATCAACATGCCCAAATGGCCAGCTCATTCACAAAGTGAACACTTCTACATCTACATCGTTACTCTGCAATTCACACTTAAGTGCCTCGCAGAGGGTTCACTGAACCATTTTCATACTACTTCTCTATCATTCCACTCTCGAATGGCTCGTGGGAAAAAGGAACACCTAAATCTTTCCGTTCGAGCTCTGATTTCTCTTATTTTATTATGATGATAAATTCTCCCTACGTAGGTGGGTGTCAACAAAATATTTTCGCATTCGGAAGAGAAAGTTGGTGATTGAAATTTCGTAAATAGATCTCGAAGCAAAGAAAACCTCCTTTGTTTCAGTGACTGCCACCCCAACTCGCGTATCATATCAGTGACACCCTCACCACTATTACGTGATAACACTAAACGAGCTGAACTTCTTCGTACTTTTTCGACGTCCTCCGTCAATCCTACCTGGTAAGGATCCCATACCGCGCAGCGATATTCCAGCAGAGGACGAATAAGATTAGTACAGGCTGCCTCTTTAGTGGGTTTGTAGCATCTTCTAAGTGTTCTGCCAACAAAGGGCAAGTCTTTGTTTCGCCTTCCCCACAATATTATCTATTTAAGTTGCTCGTAATTGTAATTCCTAGGTATTTAGTCGAACTGATAGCCCTTAGATTTGTGCGATTTATCGTATACTCAAAATTTATCGGATTTCTTTTAGTACTCGCACTTTTCTTTGTTTAGTGCCAATTGTCACTTTCCGCACCATACAGGAATTCTCTCTAGATCATTTTGTAATTTGAATTCATCGTCTGATGATTTTACTAGACGGTAAATTACAGCGTCATCTGCAAACAAGCTAAGGGAGCTGCTCAGATTTTTCATTTATGTAAATCAGGAACTCCAGAGGGCCTATGAGACTACCTTGCGGAACGCCAGATATCACTACTCGATGATTTACCGTCCATCACTACCAATTGCGACCTCTCTGAGAGGAAATCACGAATCCAGTCACACAACTGAGACGATACTCCATATGCACGCAGTTTGATTAATAGAAGATTGTGAGGAATCGGTATCAAAACCCTTCTGGAAATCTAGGGACATGGAGTCGATCTGAGATCTCTTGTCGACAGCACTCATTACTTCATGGGAATAAAGAGCTAGCTGTGTTGCACAAGAATGATATTTTCTGAATCCGTGAGGGTTATGTATCAATAAGTCTATTTCTTCAAGGTGATTCATAATGTTCGAGTACAGTGTGCGAGGTCCGGGGTGGAGAAGAGTTTCTACCTCTTTAATTCAGACAAATTTTGCATGAGAACGAGACATGCACTCGATACCCTCCTTATCTACCAACTAAGTAATATGAGCACAACAGTAACGGAAGGAAATGGTGGTGAACTCTGCTAGTTGGTAAAATAAGGAGAGCACACTCACAATAAGTTAATAAAAATCGTAATCTACACAAAAAAGAGAACTTTATCATAATAAAAACAGGAAATGGGATTCTGCCTATATCTTCGAATTGATATGCGGATTAAATATTACAATGAGATTTATTATACATTAGAACATAAATGCACATGACTGTCGAAACACACAGTAGGTTAAAGGATAGGGTATACTTAAATACACTCCTGGAAATGGAAAAAAGAACACATTGACACCGGTGTGTCAGACCCACCATACTTGCTCCGGACACTGCGAGAGGGCTGTACAAGCAATGATCACACGCACGGCACAGCGGACACACCAGGAACCGCGGTGTTGGCCGTCGAATGGCGCTAGCTGCGCAGCATTTGTGCACCGCCGCCGTCAGTGTCAGCCAGTTTGCCGTGGCATACGGAGCTCCATCGCAGTCTTTAACACTGGTAGCATGCCGCGACAGCGTGGACGTGAACCGTATGTGCAGTTGACGGACTTTGAGCGAGGGCGTATAGTGGGCATGCGGGAGGCCGGGTGGACGTACCGCCGAATTGCTCAACATGTGGGGCGTGAGGTCTCCACAGTACATCGATGTTGTCGCCAGTGGTCGGCGGAAGGTGCACGTGCCCGTCGACCTGGGACCGGACCGCAGCGACGCACGGATGCACGCCAAGACCGTAGGATCCTACGCAGTGCCGTAGGGGACCGCACCGCCACTTCCCAGCAAATTAGGGACACTGTTGCTCCTGGGGTATCGGCGAGGACCATTCGCAACCGTCTCCATGAAGCTGGGCTACGGTCCCGCACACCGTTAGGCCGTCTTCCGCTTACGCCCCAACATCGTGCAGCCCGCCTCCAGTGGTGTCGCGACAGGCGTGAATGGAGGGACGAATGGAGACGTGTCGTCTTCAGCGATGAGAGTCGCTTCCGTCTTGGTGCCAATGATGGTCGTATGCGTGTTTGGCGCCGTGCAGGTGAGCGCCACAATCAGGACTGTATACGACCGAGGCACACAGGGCCAGCACCCGGCATCATGGTGTGGGGAGCGATCTCCTACACTGGCCGTACACCACTGGTGATCGTCGAGGGGACACTGAATAGTGCACGGTACTTCCAAACCGTCATCGAACCCATCGTTCTACCATTCCTAGACCGGCAAGGGAACTTGCTGTTCCAACAGGACAATGCACGTCCGCATGTATCCCGTGCCACCCAACGTGCTCTAGAAGGTGTAAGTCAACTACCCTGGCCAGCAAGATCTCCGGATCTGTCCCCCATTGAGCATGTTTGGGACTGGATGAAGCGTCGTCTCACGCGGTCTGCACGTCCAGCACGAACGCTGGTCCAACTGAGGCGCCAGGTGGAAATGGCATGGCAAGCCGTTCCACAGGACTACATCCAGCATCTCTACGATCGTCTCCATGCGAGAATAGCAGCCTGCATTGCTGCGAAAGGTGGATATAGACTGTACTAGTGCCGACATTGTGCATGCTCTGTTGCCTGTGTCTATGTGCCTGTGGTTCTGTCAGTGTGATCATGTGATGTATCTGACCCCAGGAATGTGTCAATAAAGTTTCCCCTTCCTGGGACAATGAATTCACGGTGTTCTTATTTCAATTTCCAGGAGTGTATTATGAGAATAAGAGTTGGCTCGAGAACAAGGGGCTCCTACTCTCTGTGATGCAATAGACTGACGATAATGACTGGAGGTCCTAATGAATCAAACATTAATCTCCTGACTATATAGCAATATCGCAATTAGTAGTGAGAGCTCAATTGGGGTCACACAGGGAAACAAGCAAGGTGGACTTGTAGAAAAGCGAGCGCGCGTGGTGCTGAGTGATTCAGTATAAAATTGATAAGGTCCTACAATGCCAGACCCGCAAAATACTGTACCAGTACTGAAATCTGCAGCACATCATCGGTAGGCAGCGTCATGATGACGTACACGCCGACTTCTTCCGTGCAGCAACTCTGTGTCAACCCCTGGTCCCGAAGGCTGTCTGAGAATTTTGAGTTCTTCCGAAAAAGGGCGACCAAGTCGTAAGACCGTCCGAATCCGAGGAAGATCAGATCCCAAAATTCACTGCCCGCGCAACGCAAGAGCGAAGCCAACATTGCTCTATTCCCTACTCTCCTCGAATCAGCATTCAGTTCTGATTCCAGAATTCCCCCACACTGTCTCAGAACATCATTCGCGCCAATAGCGACCGTTCCCCCCAATTTCGAGTAGGGCTTTATGATGTCAACTAGCCTCAGTTTAAGTTGACCAATCATGCCTCTGCTATTCAGCTGAGGGCACTGAACTTGCCGTTTGACCGGCTACTAAAACAACCTGCCTAGACCACCGGCCATCTGGAGCCAGACAGTCGCACCCAGCAGGGCACGGTCTACTTCTCAGAATCAAGAGGACAATGCAGTCAGTCAGTGCCAGGAATCTTCGTTACGGACGCGCCAGAACGGTAAACACGTAAACTGCGGCGACACTCAGACGTCTCGCAGGTCGTTTTGCCCTGCATACAATAGGCGAAAGTCGACCGACGTCAGTCGTTACGCCAGGCACTTAAGCCTATTGTACGAACCCCTCAGAATTCAGGGAAGTGTAGCCCCCAACCGTAAATGCCGTGTGCCACGTCCTCCGATGCTTACCTCGCACAGGCCACCCAGGGAAGTAAAACAACATGTATAGGAATCAAGTGAAAATTATTTTTTTGAGCTCTCAGTACAAATACTCTCATTACAATAACCTTATTCGGTCTGTTACTACCCTGCAATGACATAGAACATTAATAAAATTGATGAAAGTGAAAGGAGACATACAAAAGAGGGCATGGAACCTCTCAAGTATATGCTCCAAAATCCTACTGCAAATTGATGTCAGTGGTATAGGTCTGTAATTCAATGGGTTACTCCTATTTCCTTTCCTGAATATTGGTGTGACCTGTGCTACTTTCCAGTCTTTAGGAGCAGACCTTTCGTCAAGTGAGTGGTTGTATATGATTGTTAAGAAAGTCTCTATTGTGACTGCATATCCAGAAAGGAACCTGACTGGTATACCATCTGGTCCGGAAGACTTGCCTTTCTTAAGTGATTTGAGTTGTTTCGCAACACCTAAGATATCTATTTTTATGTCACTCATGTTAACAGCTGTTCTGGTTTCGAATTCTGGAATATTTACTTCGTCTTCTTTCGCGAAGGAATTACGGAAAACTGTATTTAGTAACTCCGCTTTAGTGACACTATCATCAGTAACATTTCCATTTCTATCGCGCAGTGACGGTATTGACAGTTCCCCCCCCCCCCTCTCCCCCCCCCCCCCCCCCACTGGTGCACTTTACATACGACCAGAATCTCTTTGGGTTTTCTACCATATTTTGAGGCAATGTTTCAGTGTGGAAACTATTAAAAGCATCTCACATTGGCGTCCGCACTAAATTTCGGGCTTCCGTGAAACTTAGCAAGTCTTGGGGATGTTGCGTTCTTTAGTTATGCAGAATCATCATGTGACTATCAGAAAGATTGCATATGAGGTAGACATTAGCACTTTTTCGGCACATTCCGTTGTGGCCGAATATTTGACCATGAAGAGGGTGTAGGCGAAATTCGTGCCGAAGCTGTCCACGGCGGAGCGAAAGCGACTTTGGGTTGCAGTCTCAGAGGTCATGCTGGACTCCACAAACAGTGAACACAACATCGTGAACACCATAATCACTAGTGACGAGACCTGTGTATAGGTACGACCCGGAAACCAATCCCCAGTCGTCACAGTGGAAGCATTCCTCGTCACCAAGACCAAAGAAGGCCCACCAAGTGTGCAGCAACGTCGAAGTGACGCTGACTGCTTTCTTTGACTCCCGCAATGTGATACACCATGAGTACATACCACAGCGTCAAACAGTCACCAAAGAGTACTACTGGGAAGTCCTGCATCGCCTACGTGATAATGTGTGGCGCAAGAGACCGGACTTGCAGTCAATAGGAAAGTGGCGCCTCCATCACGACAATGCTCCAGCACATTCCTTGCATGTGATGCAGACTTTTTCGGCAAAAACCCATATTTTTGCTTCTGTTCCCCAAACTCAAGAGGCCATTGAAAGGGACGCGATTTCGGACAAGAGAGGACGTTATGTTAGCAACAACAGCCGAGTTAAACTCCATTCCGAAAGAGGCTTTTGCCGCATGCTTTCAACAATGGCTGGAAGAAGTGTGTGGAGTGACAAGGGAACTACTTTAAGGGTTATTAGATGTCCATCGGTCCAGGTAAACCAGTGTTTTTTTCCCGGCCAAAGGTCGGATACTTTTCTAACAGACCTCGTACATGGCCATCCAATCTGTGATATATCTATACATATGATGTTTCATACATCCGCCAACTAGTATGCCCAAAATGCTCAAAATGCTTGCTGTGTTTTCTGATGTATTTTTTCTGTGCCTGGAATTGTTCTTTATGTTTTACGTTAATCTAGTCAGACACGATCTTCATACTAATTCGAGTCACCAGTAACAGATAAGGTGTAAAGTCAGAAGAGTTTGCATTACCCTGCATGCACAAGTCCTGTGAAAGAGTTGTCGCAAGGTACCTCTTCCAGTTACTTCATGCAGGGCTGCATTAAATGTTGTGGGGAAGCAACAGTGCCACTGCAAAAACATAAAGGATACTTTGATGTACTGTTGTTCTGCAGGACATCTTTGATGGAGTGCCCAGAGAAACACTTGAGGCACCAGTCTCTTTCTGCTAACAGAATACAGTTTAGAGAAATTGTAAACATGGCACAGATCCCCATACTGGTATCTTTATCGTCTGGTATGAAATGGACACCAAATACACTGTCCAATCAAATTAATGTGACCACCTGTCAAGAGACTGAATAAACATCTTTTGCAGCTTGGACCACTCCTAGACATGCAGGAAGAGAGCCAGTGAGGTTCTGGAAGGTACCAACAGGTATGTGTAGCTACGCTGACTCGAGTGCTATGGCCAGCTGCGCTATGTTTCTCGACTGAGGATCCACGACGTGAACAGCCATATAAAGTGATCCTACACATTCTCGATTGAGTTTAAATTCGGCCTGTTTGGTTGCTAGGGGTGTACGGTAAACTCTTCCTGGTGCTCACCAAAACACATGCGTACCCTGTGAGCTGCATGACGCGTTGCGTTGTACAACCAGGTAAAACAAACTGCATATACAGATGGACACGGTTCTAGAGGACAGATGCATACTTGTGTTGATCCATCGTGCCTCCAAGAATGTGTAGATGACACAGGGCCTACAACGAAAACATTTCCCAGACCATAACCTTCCGATGATTGCTGCAGGTTTCTCGCCATACACGGCAACCGCCATATGTGTAGTGGAGCATAATAAGTGATTAATCTGAAATGGTCATCTGTCACCACTCAATGGGCGTCGCTGATGAAGAGCAATCAGAATGGGTGCCTGAACCAGGCGTCTGCTGCAGAGGTCCAAATGCAGAAACGTTCGCAGAATTGTCGTTGAGGAGACACTGTTGGTAGTCCTGTGGTTCATTTGGGCTGTCAGTTACCCAACAGTCACACTTCTTCCCGCACGTACACGTTTCCACAGCCGTCATTCACCTCTGCCATTTGTCGCCCGTAGTGCACCACAGTTATCTTGGCACTAGTTTTGAGATGCGAAAAATTTAAAGATATTGTAACAGCGTAACACTACGTGTTTCTCACACGGACTGTATTACATCCAGCGCCTGTATGGAGACTGCATGGTACGAGACATCCTAATGCAGACAATGCAAGTCACGGTGGAAAACTAGGAAAAATACAAACCACATGAAAGAATACAAATACGTTACCAGAGATAGCAAAATATCAAAGTAATACGCAACACTGTGTATACAATAAACTAACAAAAAGCGCATGTGCTGTCTAGTAACTTCATAAAATAACCATTCAAAGAAGCGTGGCACTGAATAAAGTTTGCAGTTCACAGAAAGCATGAATATCAGAGTTCAAACGTGTAGCGCAAAATGCCCCACCAAACTTGAACTTAAACTATGCTTGCAACGTTAACGTCACAGAACATCCATATTAAGATATGAACATACCAATCTATATCAGTAGCAGTAAAACGAAGAATGCAATAACCCATTACGTGAATGTGTCCATCGAAAGAGATTACATTTTACAACTGATTATGGTGGCCCAAAACGAAACTGTCCGACATTTTAAAGCTGTTTTAAGACTACCTTAGTTGCAATTTCTAGTTTTTGTGGTGCTGGAATTACGACGAACGCACACAAACATTTCCTCTTTTTCTATTATTTTTGCTGTATGATGTATATGAAAAGTTTCTTAAGTATCCATAGGTTAACTAGTATATTGTTTTATGAAATTCACTGTGAGGAAAGTCACATTATTATTTTGTGTACTACGCCAAGCTGCTTTTTCACTCAGAACTTGTAGCCTCTTCATACGTGAGGGAGAGACTAAAAAGCGAATTGAACAGATTTTGCCGTTGGTTTCTCAACAGTAGTTTGCTGTGTTTCAGGATTAAAGAAGATTTCGCGTCATCAGGCTCGGATTCCTACGATACTCCCGGACACAACGAGAACTCGTGAACTGGACTAAGATGACACTACCGTGACAAATTGTAAGTTAGTTGCCTTTCAGTGTTTAGGATTAAGCACAGAACGGTAGAAACTTTGTATTTACATATCTTTAGATAAAGCGCTTTAAAGCAAATGTTGCAATGCTGTAAACTTCTGCATGGTTTGAGTCATTAACGCAATGGGCACGTTTCTGACTACAAACGCTAAGATACGGCATTGAATCCTTAGTCGGACCTAGGATTACTTTCTGATCAGTACTTATGGCTTCTTTCACCACTGACTATGATTTGGATGAATGAAAAATGCCCAGTGGTTTGGAGTCCATGTTTAACTGTAGATTTTCCTATAACTGGCTGGTAAGTTCGTTGAACGGCCAGAGGAACTCCACGGCATTCTACATGAAAGAAATAGTCCATGACTGGTAAAACACTGCGGCTTTCAAACCAAGCTTTACATTCTTATTTTGGACGGAAGAGGAACCGTGAAATGCAATGTATCTTTTGATCAATAACAGCTGCATTTGCCCTACTGAAAGAAGATTAGAACATAATTCATGTAGTCATAAGGTTTCAGTAATTACCTCGAAAATACGAAGTTATGCATTTGATGTTTTGTTTTCTTCAGTGGTCAACGGGCATCACATAGGATGATGTGTAAACTGCATCAAAGCGCACTGGCAGTGTGCTGGAGCCCTGCTTAACTATCCCGGCCTGGATTCCCCATTTGTGGTATATGGGGCCAGTCCTCTGCCTGTGGTCAACAATGAAATGAAATGAAATGGCGTGTGACGAGGGCCTCCCGACGGGTAGACCGCTCGCCTGGTGCAAGTCTTTCGATTTGACGCCACTTCGGCGACTTGCGGGTCGATGGGGATGAAATGATGATGATTAGGACAACACAACACCCAGTCCCTGAGCTGAGAAAATCTCCGACTCAGCCGGGAATCGAACCCGGGCCCTTAGGATTGACAGTCAATGTATTGCAAGGAACCACTTGAGTGCGAGGTGGCAACCCCAATCTTAAGTACGGCTCGATAGAATGTCTTGTCTTAGAAATTACGACAGTAAAAATGTTAGCTGCTAATGACTTACAATGTGTATCGGATGGGCGACTTTCTATAGGACATATGTATTACACTACACAAAATGGACATCGTAGACATTCAAGAAATGTTCAAAACAAACCAGTCACTTGCGCTATGAACATCGGAAGAGAAAGGGCTTGCTATAGTGATCACAAAGGTTCGCACGATCAAGATCGAAGGCGGACTGGTGGGAGTTACAAACCGTGCAGGACGTTCAGCTGGCTATCCACTCTTAAAGAATGCTTATAGAACCATATTGGTGCAGCGGTGTGTTGAGAACTGCTGGAATGTGATGGTATGCAACCAAATGCAGAACAGCTTATCGTGAAACTTGCTACCCTTTAAAGCACAGCTGCAGATAGTGCGATAAAATGTTTTATTGGCATGGAAAGAACAAACATCCAGAGGCTCAATTTGCCCAATGGTTCCAGGTGGTATGAGTTGCAACCTCACACGCTTTTCAGGAGGGACAGTTTGCTCTAAAGGTGTATGATTTTTATACAGAGGCCAGGAATGAAGCAAGAGCGTGTTATTTTGACCAGCTATTGGCCATAAGCATAGTTGAAGTTCTCTTACGCCAATTTTTCCACTCTTGTTTGCTGTGACGTAAATATCCCCTACTGTCCCTTCAAAATCAGGCACACAAGATTAAATCGCAGGGGGAAGTCCATCAAAAAATTCTCGCAGCACAATAAATACACTACTGGCCATTAAAATTGCAACACCAAGAAGAAATGCCGTTGATAAACGGGTATTCATTGGACAAATGTATTATACTAGAAATGACATGTGATTACATTTTCACACAATTTGGGTCCATAATCCTGAGAAATCAGTACCCAGAACAACCACCTCTGGCCGTAATAACGACCTTGATAAACATGGGCATTGAGTCAAACAGAGCTTGGATGGCGTGTACAGGTACAGCTGCCCATGCAGCTTCAACTTGATACCACAGTTCATCAAGAGTAGTGATTGGCGCATTGTGATGAGCCAGTTGCTCGGCCACCATTGACCAGACGCGTTCAATTGGTGAGAGATCTGGAGAATACGCGGGCCAGGGCAGCAGTCGAACATTTTCCGTATCCAAAAAGGCCCGTACAGGACCTGCAGCATGCGGTTGTGCATTATCCTGCTGAAATGTAAGGTTTCGCAGGGATCGAATGAATGGTAGAGCCACGGATCGTAACACATCTGAAATGTAACATCCACTGTTGAAAGTGCTGTCAATGCGAACAAGAGGTGACCGAGACGTGTAACCAATGGCACCCTATACCATCACGCCGGGTGATACGCCAGTATGGCGATGACAGATACATGCTTCCAATGTGCGTTCACCGCGATGTCACCAAACACGGCTGCGACCATCATGATGTTGTAAACAGAACCTGGATTCATCCGAAAAAATGACGTTTTGCCATTCGTGCAGCCAGGTTCGTCGTTGAGTACACCATCGCAGGCGCTCCTGTCTGTGATGCGCCGGCCGAAGTGGCCGTGCGGTTGTAGGCGCTGCAGTCTGGAACCGCGAGACCGCTACGGTCGCAGGTTCGAATCCTGCCTCGGGCATGGATGTGTGTGCTGTCCTTAGATTAGTTAGGTTTAACTAGTTCTAAGTTCTAGGGGACTAATGACCTTAGCAGTTGAGTCCCATAGTGCTCAGAGCCATTTGAACCATTTTGAATCTGTCTGTGATGCAACGTCAAGGGTAACCGCAGCCATGGTCTCCGAGCTGATAGTCCATGCTGCTGCAAACGTTGTCGAACTGTTGGTGCAGATGGTTGTTGTCTTGCAAATGTCCACATCTGTTGACTCAAGGATCGAGACGTGGCTGCACGATCCGTTACAGCCATGCGGATAAGATGCCTGTCATCTCGAATGCTAGTGATACGAGGCCGTTGGGATCCAGCATGGTGTTGCGTACTACCCTCCTGAACCCACCGATTCCATATGCTGCTAACAGTCATTGGATCTCGACCAATGCGAACAGCAGTGTCGCGATACGATAAACCGCAATCGCGATAGGCTAAAATCCGACCTTTATCAAAGTCGGACACGTGATGGTACGCATTTCTTCTCCTTACACGAGGCATCACAACAACGTTTAACCAGGCAACGCTGGTTAACTGCTGTTTGTGTATGAGAAATCGGTTGGAAACATTCCTCATGTCAGCTAGTTGTAGGTGTCGCCACCGGCGCCAACCTTGTGTGAATGCTCTGAAAAGCTAATCATTTGCATATCACAGCATCTTCTTCCTGTCGGCTAAATTTCGCATCTGTAGCACGTCATTTTCGTGCTGTAGCAATTTTAATGGCCAGTAGTGTAACCATGCAGCCAATTTTCCACCCAGATTAACAGTCGGCATAAAAATATACGAATGCGTTAAGCCATTGATGTTAGTTGATCGTGATATATCTCTCTTCGTACCGTACCTCTAATTTCCAGGGTTCCTTTCATATACATTTCCTCTTCAAATCCCGATTTGTTTTCAGTAAATTTTTTGCCAAGGGATGGGATAAGTTTGTTTATCTCACCTACAAATTTCTAACGAAATGTCAACATCGGCAACTATTGTTGTGGACATAATGCAGTATTTACTTTGTTTATCGTTGTCACAGCTCTGCTTCATATCAACACCACCAATGTTATGAGTTACTCGTCGACTAAGCGTTTCAGCCTAATGCTGTGCACACCACTGGATACCTTCAGTCCCGCACCCTGCTGCCATTGGCAGCCAATATTGTGGTTGCATGGTAGATAATAATGTGAGGCGTCGAATGACTTAAACATCGTTGGCCTTTTGCGATCTTGCACTCAAGGGGTTCCTTGTTAGTGCCACCAGTGCTGGTTTCCAAGGTTTTGTGAGTTAAAATGCTATGTCTCTGTTAATTAAGTCGTTAATATACGTATTTCAATTGCTTGTTAATGGTGGGGTCCCAAAACATAGAGTTGGGCGAGAGAATCTTTGTCTCTCCGCAGTTCATGCTGTGTCCCACGTCAAGACAGTGTTTAGCGTCAACAGATATTTCTGGATGACCTAATCTGGTGTGACACGAACGTTCGTGGCATTTGTCTTTAACAGTATGACACTTCTGACCAGCGTAAGATTACGTACTCGTGATCTCTTTAGATCTGTTTCAAGAAACTTCGAAAAAAATGTGCCTTCCGCCCTCCAGCGTGACTGCAAACGATGCTGGTTTCTCTTAAATATGTCCTAGATCTAAGAGCGACAGGAGTATATTAAATTAAGTAACACTGCGGGACATCTTGCGTTCTCCCGAGGTGTCGCACTGTTAAAGACAGATGCGATAAAAATAGACGTCACACCGGATTGAGTTAGCCAGAAAAATATGTTGTTACTGAGCACTGTCTTGATACGGGACACGTCATAAAATAAGGAGAGACAAAAATTCTCTGTCGGCCTCAACTTTCTGGGACTCTGCCTTTAAAGACGCAGTCAGAAAACGTTTAACGAACTACTTAATTAACAGATACACGGGATATCAACTCTGCAAAACTTGGAAACTAGAATTAGCGGCACTAAGACATTGTCGGCTGCAGACAGATGAATGTAACGAGTTAACACAGATGAGGAATCGAAGTCAGGACCCTTAAGTCGGGTACCAACACCTTGTCAGCGCCACCCGCGCTTTTTCACGCCACGCGTGCGGAGATAGTGTCCCGATTCTCCGGAAGGGGGCTCAGGATGTCAATGCCCTCTAGGGCGACATTATAGCTTCACCCTTTCCACCTGCACTTTCCTTGCGGACTATACAACCAAATCACCAGCTCGGCAGCAGCATCTGAAGATGGCGAGCATCTGCCTCTTGAAAATATTGCACAGCTCACACAGCACTAACAGAGCGACAGTGAAAAGTTCAGGCATTTATTACCTTGGAAAGGCACAAACAGGACATTTGGTTCGTTTATGCAGAGGAGATGATTAACCGAAAACGGGAGTTCAATAAACTCCGTAACAAGAGAAATAGACTACTGTGCTTCGTCTCTTTTTTATTGAAATGTCGGGATCAGCAAACAATATCGACGTTCTCCAGGTTTGCTCATTATTTAGACTCTGCTAAGGATGAAACAACGAGCAGTAGGGCATTGGCGAGAGAAAAAATCTGTTACACAAGGCGATAATTAGAAAGAGTCTCCAGAAGCCTGCCTTCTTTACAGCTGAATATATCTCCTGTCAGTCAGCGGATTTCTAGGCGTAGGTGCACACCGCTTTCAGACGGGATGCTGTAGCAGGTCAGACTGCGAGGTGCGGGGCTAGCAGTGTATTTAATACTAAATTCTAGAATCTACATATGTAAATGATGCTCTAAGCCCCCCCCCTCCTATTCTAACTCCGACTTTTGCTGTTGCACAAGGATTAAAAAAAAAAAAAAAACGCGAACTGGCTGTAATCAACCCTGCAAGTGGAGTAGAAAAAAGTTTGGGACCTGCAATAATTTAATTTGATAAATAAGTTAAATAAAGGAAGGTTTCATTAACGTAGTGAGAAATGATGGGTTGCTCTACCGATTAACAGAATGAAAGTTCTGTCCAAAATAACAATATGATTTATTAAGACTAAACACAAAATAATAAACAAAAACACATGAAACATTGATAATACATCAAATTGGCTCAAACTGAATACTCAAACAAACGCTGTGAAGGTGAAGTTGTCCCTAAACTAGATTGTGAGGCTTATGATGAAGTGGTGTGTGGAGCCAATTCCTTGCCACTCAAATCCTAAGAGAGACACACAGCTAACCCAACATTAATTGCTGCTACTCAAGACACAACAAAGTTAGAAAAAGACGAACAGGCGCGCTCTGCTGAGCTCTGATTGTCACCTAGGAAAATCCCTATCTGCCGGTGCTGCAGACATACATTACCAAACTGTCTTCTTAGCTGCCAGAACACGATCTGGCGTACCGGAGGCGATGGCTGGTTGCTTCGACGTCCTCGACCGAAAGGCGAGAGCCGACTACCTAGAGCACCCGTACAGGCCGAACACACAACATTCCCGCCCCCACGACAGTGGCCGTGGTTAAACGTTCCAATCAGCAACTCTAAAACCGGCGGAAAATTCCACTCCATTGCCGGAGCACTACCATTCCACCAATGGAGATTCTTGGCGCCAATTTCTTCGCTGATTTTGCTACGTCACGGAGCTATGCCCTGAGCAAGCCAATCACAGTTACTATTTTTCAGAAAGCGTGGGAATTTTCCCGCCACAACTGCCTGGGTACACAAGTCATTCCCACGCCTCGCTGGTAGCCCGCCGCTAAGCTTCTGCGAAGCAACGGAACCTCCAGCCCAGCCGCCACTTCAGATCCCTCCGGACGCGTCCCTTGACAATGTCGGCGTCTGCAAAGCATTCACTCGACTTCCTCACACCCGTCGGCCTAACCCTCTCCAGATCCGCAGAGCCCGCCTGTCACCGGACCACCCGGGCGACGAGAGACGCTGCGTGGGAAGTCCGCGTGTGAAGGAACAGCGACCCTTCACTGCATGCAACTAGAGAGGAAAATCGTAAGATAGAAATATGAGAGGGGGCTCATGCCACCTCTCATAGCCCCTACGCCATTTTAGATTGTAATTGGTGAGCGGTTGGCTCACTTAGGAGCAAGGTAGTGAGTCAATCGCCCAAGAACAATCTTACAAACTGACTCCACATGCCGCACTCTATAAAAAAACCACTGCAACCGAAAAATGCAGCTCATAGAGGGAGGATTATTTATGATGTAGCCAACTTCACCTTCTTAATATGGAACACTAACACTCACATCACACATCCATACCCAGGGAGCCCCTTCCCAACACCGTTTCACACAGACATTCACGCTCTAAATATGGCCTGGGCATGTGAGCCAAATATGGAGCAGTTTATTCTTTACAATCAGAGTTGGAGTGCTCCGCAATTAAATGCCCAAGATTTTACAACAATTTGAATCATGAAACTAACCTGAACTCACTCACACATGATACTATTTAAGTTAACAATCTCTTTGTGAGCTTTCAGAATCTAGTTACAACCTCCGATTCATTCTGTCTCCCTGCAGCAAGAATAACCTTTAGAAAATGTTCCCTGAACTGATGGTCCATTCACAATGACAGTGGTGGTATCTGCTTCAGTTTATGGGGACTTCAGGCACACTGTTTGCATACACACAATAATAAATACCAAATACAAAAAAAAAAAAAAAAAAAAAACATGGTGTGGAGAACAATACAGTAATTTGTAATAAGAATTACAGTGTAAAACACAAACACATACAAGGTACAACATACATTACAAAAACAACACTAGAGAAAGAAATTTGAGAAAAAAAAAGCAAGGTTCATGGGGTGTCAAGTTGTACTTCCACATTGCACAATGTTCACGACTGTGCTGAGAATGAGGCACTAAATCACATTGTTAGAAATATTCGAAGCACTTCACAAATTCCACAGTACTGACATCACATATGGCTAAACGTCAGGTGTTGTTGCTACGTTGTTGCAACAGCAATGGGGTGTGCTGGAGCATCTGCAGTACTCTGTTGAGATTGCAGCAAGACCCATGCATATGATCACTGCAGTACGGTAGGAAGACACAGTGATAGGCTCTCCTCACGTCGATTAATTGTCTCTGAGGTCTACTTGTTGGGATACATCACTAGTCTAGGTCTCTTCTCTCGCTGGACAGTACTTTACGTTTCCCAATATTGCAGTTCGACGAGGGATGATGGCACGTGGAGTGACTCCACAAGTGTGTGAGGTCATCCATACAGGATCGAACTAGGAGCGAAGATTGCTACAACTGCTCTCAAATAGAGGTGAGAAGTTAGAAATGAGACCATTCATTTGTTAGAGTGTGTGGCACGATACTGCTTTGTGTATGCAGATCGGCCAATGCTAGTGAGTTGTAAAAACCCAAACAGGTGAGTATATAGCGTCCCTTTCTGTCCTGAGGCACATGAGGCGCAGGTTCTGACACGATATGTGATCTTCTTCGTGTACTCACGACAACGTGGTCTGCCGCAGGGAATCCCTCCAAACGGCTGCCGCGTCCGGAGAGCTAGCAGGCTGTCAAGTGTGGGTCGCGTGTCAGTGTCAACGGCCAGCCTCACTTTCGCTTGTGGCCCGGCGAGGATTGTCTGCCGCCTAATCCCTCAGGTATACGGCCTGGTGACTGTCAGCTTGTAGGACCGGTTGCTCTCGCGCCCTTCACGTCAGGTGGTGCGCTGACGCTCTCTTCTTGCAGGTAGCCGATGACCTCTTGTTTTTGCTCCGGCTGGCCTCTGCATTGCCACGATCCCCGTCATCTGCACAATTCTTACAAAAATCTTATGCCTAACTTTTCCCCATGACCTTCTATGTTATAATAAATTTACATAATGACACATTGACGGTCTGTTTTATTTCAGAATCTCTTATTTTACTTTTATAGTTATTAATATATGGCTATCATTATAGTCATGGTGTATGTAATCTAGACATGGAAATAATTTATCTTGATATTTGTGTAGAGACTGGTCTCACTACTGTACATCGTGTGTGACGCTACACTGGATGAACAGCTAAATGTGCGGGCCCGCACTAATATTACTATTAATTATATAGATCGACAGTAGACATGCTCAAGAATTAACTACCATATGCCAACGATCTACATTCTATGTCTTTTGAATAAATTATGTTATTATGCAGGTCGAAGTTTTAGTGAGCTTATAAAGAACAAGCAACTATTCTACGTTCGCTCGCCAGTCGTCCCTCCATCTTGGGTCTGTGATTTGATGACCTGAAAAATAACATCCCAACAGGCGCGTGCCAAACACTTGTGGTAGAAAACCCCCACAATATTAATCTAGTTATTGTTAAATCCTACAGTTTAACTTATCCTAGTATATCGTACCTTTTTTTTTTTGTTTGTTTACCTTATACAATACTCCTACATAATTCCTGTTACGTTGAGATGTCTCGCTGCTCGCCGCTATTGACGACAGTGATGTGCGCGCCGTACGACATGACCTTCGAGTTTTCATTACGCCTCACTGAAACTCCAGAGACTGGGTTAGCCATGGCTATACACGACAATAAATTTATAGTTGCAACTTCCTTCTCTATGTGATGCGGTTTTCGCGATCAAAGCACACCTTTCCAGAGGCAATGTAATATGACCAAGCCAGGACTGGTTCCTGTTGAGGATTCAGTCGCCCAACACACGCCAGCTACACAGTATGTCACGAATATCCAAGTATAAGTCCCTGGTTATTCATCTGTGACAGTCACGAGCAGCACGCTAAATCCCCAACCAGCACATTGGCATGGTAGGCTTTATGCCCGCATTTCTCTCGTCTAGGGCACCATTGGAGCCAAACGCTCACAGGTTCATCCCGACTTGCAAGACAACGATGCTGGCGCAGCTCTGCAAAAAACATACTGCCCATATTCATCCTCGAAATCACGCAATATACCACAATCTTGCAGTGCACTGACGCGTGCCTGCAAGCATTGGTATGAACGTCTCACGAACTGGTTGTGGCCGCTATGGAGCGTATCACGACTTCTCAGAACGCTTCTAAGGGCACGTTCTTGTATGCGCCCGTTTGTGCGAAATCTCCTCACTCATCATTGTCCCTGAACATGGACACCAGACAGGAAAGGACTAAAACGTTGCTCATGGAAAGGCAGTGCCTCTTATCGCAACGACAGAGGAGATCCCGAACATAGACAAAAAAAAGTTAACAACAGTAAATTCTTATGCGACAAAACGCAGCGTGTTAATACGTTAACAATCTTAATCTATTAATGCAACGATTATTGTTCCCCGAAGAAAGGTTCATATATTTGCCTATTCTACTATGTACACCACTTACACTACTACTATAGCAAGGTTCATGTATTTGCCCATTCTACTATGTACACCACTTACACTACTACTGTTCCACGAACTCCTTTATGTGAGAGATGTGGTGGAGTCCTATGCACTTCTTTCCTTTCAGCGTCTCCAATTCATAAGCATTGTGGTGAGCTGCTCTCCTTATACGGTACGGGCCGTTGTAAACAGAATAGAATTTTTGGAATTTCATTTTTTGTTTGTTCGAAAGTCGGAAAGACTTAACGAGCACCTTTTGTCCAATTTGGAAGTGTCGTAGACGAGCTCCCCTGTCGGCACGTCTCTTCCTGACCTCTGTGCAGCCCGTATCCTCTTGAGAGCCAAATCCACTATGGCTTGGTGCTGCGTTCGCGCCCTTGGTGGGAAGTTTACGACCTCGGTTATCAAGTCCTTAGGAATCCGGTTTTTCAGTACTGTAATGGGTGCCAATTTTGTTATCCCATGGGGTGCCTCATTGATCACCTCCTGGAAGTCTTTAAGGAAAACGTCCCATGTCGTGTGCTGTTTGTTACAGTACAAGCGGCACAAGTTTCCGAGTTCTTTAATAACCCGTTCTGCAGCGTCCGAGCTCGGATGGTGTGAAGATATAAAAATGGGATCAATTTTACATCGACGCAACGTCTCCTTCCATGTTTTTTACTTAAACTGTGGCCCGTTATCAGAAATAATTCTACTCACATGACCAACCTGTGGTAGGAAATCCCGGATTAGGGCTCGTGATACAGTTCGTCCTGTCGTCCTCTTCAGTGGCGTAAAGGTAACGTATTTGGACGTTAGTTCAACAAACACTAATACGTAAGTATATCCTCTTCTTGTTCTTGGCAAAGGTCCCATCAAATCTGTTGCTGCTAATTGTCTTAATTTGGTCGGTACGATTGGGTATAATGGTGCCTGCATGCTCACAGTGGTGTGCTTAGCCTTTTGGCAGTCTTTACACACCGACAGTACCCTCCGAATTCGACGCTCCATGTTTCGAAAGTAACACATGGTCCTTAGCTTGAGATTGCACTTGCGTGGTCCGAAGTGTCCATAGCTGAGGTGAGTATGCCATATAACCTTGTTTATTAGGTGTTCAGGGATGCATACCCCCCATTCAGTGTCATTTGCATAATTTCGGTGGAAAATTATGCCTTTCCGCAAGAGGTAGAACTGCCTGATGGTGGCTTGTCTTCTGTCTATCCATTTCTGTTTCAATAACACTAGGGCAGGGTCCTTGTCTTGCTCCTTCTTGATGTCCTGCATACTACAGGTAATAAAATTTTCAAAGGCCACTTTCTGCATATAGAAAAGGCAGTAGTGATTTTCCTCCAGATCTTCTTCAATGTTGTGCTCAAATCCGATCGGTGACCGTGATAAGGCGTCTGCAATAATGTTCTGACTGCCGGGGATATATTCTATCGAAAAGTTGTACTGCTGCAGATATGATGCCCACCTAATGAGCCGCCTGTGATTAAGCTTTGCAGTCATCAAGAACTCGAGTGCCTTGTGGTCTGTGTAGACCCTCGTCTTGCGACCAAACAGAAGGTATCTGAATTTTTCAAACGCCCATACAATAGCCAGCCCCTCTAACTCGGTTACTGAGTAATTCCTCTCACTCTTGGCTAGTACTCTGCTACCAAACGCAATTGTCTTCCACACCCTGTTTCCTTCATGTACGTAGTCTTGGAACACCATGACACCCAGACCTGAGTATGAACTGTCCGTTACTATGCAAAGCTCTTCTGCTAAATTAGTGTGCGATAGGATGGGTGCTTGTAATAATGCTTTCCATTCGGATGCGGCCGCCTCATCCCATTCCTGTAAGTTGATGCAACCTAGGACTACTCTGAGTTTTGACATGTATAAAGCGGTTGTAAAAATTTATGATCCCCAAGAACTCCCTTAACTGCTTGTTTGTCGTAGGAATGGGAAACTTTTCAATCGCTTCGATCTTTTCGGGATTTGGCGCAATGCCCTCACCCGTGATGATATGTCCTAGAAATTTGACAGAGGACGCCCCAAAATTCGATTTTTCGATATTGATAGTCACTCCGTATTCCTTGAATGTCGCAAGGAGTTCACCGAGGACCGCATTGTGCTCTCCCCAAGATTTCTCCGCGATCAGCAAATCGTCCACATAGCTGGTGACATGACGTTTCAAATTATCGCTTAGTATGCCGTCCAGCCCCCGAATGAATGCGGCAGATGATACGTTCAAACCAAATGGTAGACGACGAAACCGGTAACATCTTCCAAATGCTAAAAAGGCTGTGTACTGTCTGCAATTTGGATGGAGCTCGATCTGCCAGAAACTCGATTTTAGATCAACTGATGAGAAGATTGATATTCCATGGAAGTTTTGTAAGAGTTCCTCTAATCGTTCCGGTCTGTCTGTTTCGGGTTCTATTATGGTATTAATTTGTCGCGAGTCCAAGACTAGACGAATACTACCATCTGCCTTCTCGACTACTCTTAACGGGTTATTATAGGCTGAAGCCGTAGGTTCTATTATTCCTTCAGTCAGCATTCGCGTAATTTCAGCTGCTACTTTCTGTCGATATGCCAAGGGGATTGGATAGGGTGGCACACGAAACTGGTTGTGCGGACGTACACGAAATTCATATTGGAAGTTCTTTATTGATCCTGTCTTGGGAAGGAAGACCTCCGCATGTTCTACTAGTAATTTATGAAGTTCTTTGCGGTGGTCGCACCTTATATTCTTTATTGCTTCCACTTTTTCTCCTATTTTCTCCTTTATTTCTCCCATTATTCCGACTTCATTCTCATCCTTGTCCTCTCCCCTACCCGCAACGTCGACCTGTTCTTCCTTTCTGTCTTTCAGACACGCATAGTTTATCCGCACACAGTTAGACGGTAGTTGAGCTGGGATCAGCTGGTCGTCGAACTTAATGTGGACGGGATTCCCTTTCCTCAAAACCACTTCACCTCGTCCTAGATCAACTATCGCTTCATGTTCATTTAGGAAGTCCGTTCCTATTATCATGTCGATCGCCAGATTTGGCACGATCCAGAAGTTAGACTCTATTTTGTGTCCTTGGCAGTAGAATTCCAATCTTGTTTGTTGGGTGACCTCCGTACATTTACCCGCTAATGCCCCTTTTATTTTGGTTTTCTTAACCGATAGGACAGGCCAGTCCATCTCCTGAGAGCACCTCTTGTATGCTGCCTCAGATATTGCTGTTATGTAGCTTCCACTATCTATTATCGCATTCATACTCTTTTCAGCTATTGCTCATGTGATAAGAGGCTGCCGATCTTGTCGAGGAGTTGCTTTATGTTCCTCGAGCAGGATTTCTGACAAATCTTCGTAATGTATCATCCGTAGTTGGCCAGGTCCGAGATTACGTGCGAAATTCCGGCGGCCTGTGTTCGCACTAGTCTGGCGTCAATCCCTTGTTAAGCTCCCCCTCCTCTGACGTGCATTAGGAATTGCGGGTCTAGTTTCAATCTCCTGGTTCCACTGTTGTCCTTGGTTTCGCTCTCTCCAATTACGGTCGCTTTGCCGTTCGTTATTCCTCCTATCCCAGATTCCTTGTCTAGATTGACCCTGCTCCCTGACGTTCTGGTTTCCGTGTCTTTGGTTTCCATAACCTTGAATAGCGTAACCTTGACTTCCGTAACCCTGGTTTCCAAACTGACCAGTGCGATTATGCGATCTATTGTCGTCTTCCCTTCCTGGCCTGTGGTATTTGTTACTTTGCCCCTTCTTCCTGTCCTTTGCGTCGTGTTTATCAAAGACTACTTCGAGTTCGCGCAATATACTCTTGAATGCTTCTATGTCAGATCCACAGTTCCCGACAAGTGTCTGTTGGTACCTAACTGGCAATTTGGAAAAGCAAAATTTAATGATTTCTCCGTTGCTATATGGACTATCTAAAAATTGATTCTTCTTGAGTAAATCATCAAGAAATTTGGTTGCGCTCCTATGCCCGGAC
The DNA here is from genome assembly GCF_021461395.2 of Schistocerca americana. NCBI lineage: Eukaryota > Metazoa > Arthropoda > Insecta > Orthoptera > Acrididae > Schistocerca > Schistocerca americana. The sequence continues at coordinate 692,314,390 of NC_060122.1, forward strand.
ACTTCCAGTTCAGGACAAAATATTATTTCCTCTTTAATCCTATCTTGCGTTTCCTTTGACCAGTAGGTCCGCAGGAATGCACCAACAAATTCCTGATAAGTCCGACACGTCACTGCCACACCCCGCATCTTTTCCGCGGTTTGGCCTTCGATCTGTCCACACATGAATTCTAATTTTGCCTGGGTTGGCCATGATGCCGGTAATGAATTTGTAAACTGCATCACCCAGCTCTTCGGATGCATCGACCCTTCATTTTCTTTGAACTTCTGGAATTTTAGTATCGACAGGAAGTGATTGTGATCAAAATCCTGCCTGATCCTTGCACTGGTGTTGTCACTCGTTTCCGATACTTGCACGTCTGCTGAGTGTCCTGTTCTATCTTGCTGATAACTGTGATGTGCTACCTCTGTATCACAGTGGAAGTGGCACTCAGAATTCACTCTCCTAAGTGGGCTATAATTATTGGAACTATTACTCGCTGTTTCTGCGTGTGCATTGTTAGTTCCGCACTCGATCATTGGGCTAGAGCACGGCGGGCTTTTCCTCGGAGCCACAATTCTGTGTATTCCATCACTGGTATCCGAACGCGCAGTGCTCGTGTGCCCGTTTTGCTCTAGTTTTGCTATCCGACTCTCTATTTCTTCCATTCGTTTCGTGGTGTTCGCAACCGCGATATTACCTTGAGTTTTTAAGAATGACAGGGATTTTGAGTGGGATTGTTTTGTACGTCGCAAGTGCCCTGCGAGTTTAGAAGTTGCTTCCGCGACTTTCATTGCCCCTATTGCTGCCGTTTTGGCCAGGCCTGCTAGTTTTTGTGCAGCCATTGACATTTGTTTAACTTCTCCACATTCTTTCTTTATTGTTAGTAACTCCCCACGAATTTCCCCTATATGCGAAATTATTGCCTCAGTGTCCTTCTTACGCTGTTCGTCAGCTTCTTCCTTCTCCTTCTTACGTTGTTTCTCATCTTCTTCCTTCTCCTTCTTACGTTGTTTCTCATCTTCTTCCTTTTCCTTCTTACGTTGTTCGTCAGCTTCTTCTTTCATTGATCGTAGGAAGCTCAGTATTGGGTTTACGTCATCTTTTTGATCCTCTTCAAACATGGGAGATGTAACTCTGAACACCTGGGCGCTAGAGTTCTGACGTGGCCGAGCTAGCCCCTGTCTGCTCTCGTTCGTTTGATTATAAACTTCTGCTACCGTCTCGATCTGTGTGCCTGTCTCTGTTTCATCTCTACTTCACTATCATAATCACGGCTGCAACGCTGCTCTGAGATCGCGTCCAAATCACCTTCCTCATCAATGACCCTGGCGTCCTGTCCTGCTAAAAATGTGCCCATCTCATCTCCAAACCTATTCCCATTAGTAAACTGCCCCTTATCCATTATGCTATCCTCTTTTGTTTTAGCTTCGCTCGATAATAGTCGTGCCTTACTTCTCGTTATCATTCATGAAAAACAAATTTATCTAAAATGCACAATAAAATTAATCTACTCCATATATTTTTACACATAGACATAAAATTTCAACAACGCCTCTCCAACGCTGTAATTATACGCACGATTTGTTGTGGTACAGAAACCGCACACAAACCCGATAAAGTGTGATGTGATATGGACACACCATCAAAGGAACACAAAAATCATGAACAAAAGAATATATACACTGAAAACAAAAACTGTAATCATTCGCCGCTACTTAAAACTAAATGCGGAACTACCAGAAAAAAAACCTGGGTATTAATCAATAAAAAATTAAGCAAAAAAATTCTGAGTGTCCCTACTACTAATAATACTTGCTTATCAGCGATTCACAAGAAAGATCCTGGCAGGGTCGCCATTTTATGCGAGGTGCGGGGCTAGCAGTGTATTTAACACTAAATTCTAGAATCTACATATGTAAATGATGCTCTAAGCCCCCCCTATTCTAACTCCGACTTTTGCTGTTGCACAAGGATAAAAAAAAAATATACGCGAACTGACTGTAATCAACCCTGCAAGTGGAGTAGAAAAGAGTTTGGCACCTGCAATAATTTAATTTGATAAATAAGTTAAATAAAGGAAGGTTTCATTAACGTAGTGAGAAATGATGGGTTGCTCTACCGATTAACAGAATGAAAGTTCTGTCCAAAATAACAATATGATTTATTAAGACTAAACACAAAATAATAAACAAAAACACATGAAACATTGATAATACATCAAATTGGCTCAAATTGAATACTCAAACAAACGCTCTGAAGGTGAAGTTATTCCTAAACTAGATTGTGAGGTTTATGATGAAGTGGTATGTGGAGCCAATTCCTTGCCACTCAAATCCTAAGAGAGACACACAGCTAACCCAACATTAATTGCTGCTACTCAAGACACAACAAAGTTAGAAAAAGACGAACAGGCGCGCTCTGCTGAGCTCTGATTGTCACCTAGGAAAATCCCTATCTGCCGGTGCTGCAGACATACATTACCAAACTGTCTTCTTAGCTGCCAGAACACGATCTGGCGTACCGGAGGCGATGGCTGGTTGCTTCGACGTCCTCGACCGAAAGGCGAGAGCCGACTACCTAGAGCACCCGTACAGGCCGAACACACAACATTCCCGCCCCCACGACAGTGGCCGTGGTTAAACGTTCCAATCAGCAACTCTAAAACCGGCGGAAAATTCCACTCCATTGCCGGAGCACTACCATTCCACCAATGGAGATTCTTGGCGCCAATTTCTTCGCTGATTTTGCTACGTCACGGAGCTATGCCCTGAGCAAGCCAATCACAGTTACTATTTTTCAGAAAGCGTGGGAATTTTCCCGCCACAACTGCCTGGGTACACAAGTCATTCCCACGCCTCGCTGGTAGCCCGCCGCTAAGCTTCTGCGAAGCAACGGAACCTCCAGCCCAGCCGCCACTTCAGATCCCTCCGGACGCGTCCCTTGACAATGTCGGCGTCTGCAAAGCATTCACTCGACTTCCTCACACCCGTCGGCCTAACCCTCTCCAGATCCGCAGAGCCCGCCTGTCAGCGGACCACCCGGGCGACGAGAGACGCTGCGTGGGAAGTCCGCGTGTGAAGGAACAGTGACCCTTCACTGCATGCAACTAGAGAGGAAAATCGTAAGATAGAAGTATGAGAGGGGGCTCATGCCACCTCTCAAGACTTTCAAGTTCCATCGCCTTCCACGCTGATCGTCACAAGAAAATACAGTACAATAGAAACCTGCCATACTCAAATTCAGTCAGTTTCCTGAGCATATGAGAAGTTGTTTAAGAGTAAGAACGTCGGATCCATCACGACTTTATTGCCTGCCGAAGATATATTAGGAAGGAATTCCGTTCTTCCGTTTGTGAGCAGTACTGGAGCTTTAACATATCACCTAGTCAGACATCTGGCTTCTCTTTTGGCCCCTTTGGTAGGAAAGTGCGAACACTATATTCGCTTGTCAGAAGATTTTGTACGGCGACTAAAAAATCCAAGTCCCGGGCCAGCTGGCTTATTAGTGAGTTTCGTTGCGGTCTCTTTGTTCTTATGACTGCGTACGGCGAATTCACTACAGCTCTTAGGAGCTAAGCTGGAAGAGGACATCGTACCTCTTTTCAAACATGTGCTTACGCGACCAGTAGTTTGAGTAGACTGACGGATTTGCTATAGGTAGCGCTCTGTCTTACATAGTAGCTAAAAAATTTTATGGAAGACTTCGAGGACAGAGCCCTTTATCTCGCAGATTTGAAACCTAAATGTTTTTGTAGAAATGTAGACCATATATTTGTGGTATGACCACATGTGACAGCATCTATTCCTTCATTTTTGAAACATGTTTTCATGTTTGTCTATAAAGGGTATTCCAGGAAGCAGATTCACAATTCCATCATGCACTAAACCTCAAGATCAGCCAGAAGAAACGGAGGAAACCAGGAATGTATAACATCCCGCGCCGGTGTGGGAAGTCTTTCATTGGCTAGACATGTTGCACTGTAAAGACAGATGCCACGAACATAGGCGACACACCGGATTGGATCAATCAGAAGAATCTGCTGTCGGTGAACACTGTCTTGACACTGGATGTTGCACGAAATACAGCGTGACGAAGATTCTCTCGTTCACCTTCGAGTACTGGGACTCCACCACTGAAGAAGCAGCCAAAATACGTAACAATTTAATTAACAGAGACAGGGATTTCATCTTGGCAAAGCACGAGAACTAGCGCTGGTAGCATTCAACATCGTCAGCCACAGACGAACGAATGTAACGAAGTAAAATAGACGGCAAATTGAAGCCAGGATAGTTAAGCCGGTCACCTACACTTGGCCAACATTCTGTAACAGTGTCGGTAGCTGCGTATTTTGGATGGTAGCCATGCAGCGCTAGAGAGACAGTCCGAAAATAATGAATGCTCTTTATTAATGCATCTTGCCACAGTTGAGTACAGGATGGTGGTGACTCGGACGAGGGATTCTGCTGACTTTGGTTGTTGACGCCCACGATTGCTGTGGAGCCTGGCGTCGGCCGACCATGGCCTTCGTGACACTCCCTCTCCTCTGCCAGTGGCGTTTTTAACGAAATTGCTGTGTAAATTTCGTTAAAGAATAAAATTTGCTTTTAAGTTAATTTTCTTTACCTTACTTTCTTTGCGTGCGAACTTTGTTGTAGAACCTCTCTCTTATTTACGTGTGGTAATAAAAATTTTCACTTTCAAAAGAATTACGTACATTTAAAAATTACGTGAACTCATATTAACTGATTAAGAATATTTGGTTGAACATTAAATTCTTTACATCATTCGGCCTTGGCACACATTTTCTAAATGCAGTGGATTTTTTGTTAAATATTTTTACTGAATTCTTTCCCGGCGTTAGCTTTTGAACACAAGATTATCACTATTAGCAGAAAATAGTAAATTATTACCAAGCCGACATTTAATTATCACTGATCAAACCTACTTCGCTATACATTAAAGTTATTTGAAAGAACCAAAATTGTTAAATTTCAGTGTTAACTATCCGTCTAAAAATGCACAAATGTGTAACTATTTTTTTAAAATCTCAGTCAGTCTCTGGATCGCTGTAAAAGAAGAACATTCTCTTAGTTCACTGTTAATGTCTATCTATCTGTTCCCGATTTACGGGTTTGGTTGATTTTTCCTTTAGCGGAACAATTTTTTAAATGTGCCGCCGCTGCAAATCGATCGGTCGCGGCACAGCCCAGCAACACCGCTAAAAAATGCTGAAAACTCTTTAAAGAAATATTATAGATGACATGGGCAAGCTAATTTACATTAATAATACACACTTTTTATAAATTCTGATATATTTAGATCAAGCAATAATTCAACTCACATTAGTTCGTAATTTCTCCTTCAATGGCGGCTAAATCTAGATACAGACAAATGACGTCTACCCATTCACCAAATACATCGACACAGCTTCCTACCGCTTTCAGCTCTAAACGAGGAAGACCAAAGAATACATAGTGCATTGTGCTTTTATAGTATTGCTGACTATTAACATTTCTTTGTAATTTCACGACATTATTTCCCTCTGGCTGAATTTCACATCTCTGTTATCTCAGATATTGACACATTTCGCAATTACATATTTAATATAGAAATATTACCATCCTAGATACAGAGAGAATATTACTACAAAAAATATTACAATAATAACAAATGTCCTTTACACAAAATTCAATAATATTTTTTGTTAAATAATTACATTATATACAAATTGCTCAGAGTGGCGTATATGGTACAAATAAATTTCAGTTTGTTAATGTGTGAGTTTGCCAGGGAACGTTACACGTTTCTTCGTGCTCAGCGACCCCTTGTGCAGCTGATGTCGGAAGGCGGCTGCCGGTGATGAAACGGGCAATCCCCCGTTGCTCACGTGCTGGAGTTCGCGGCTGCTACCATGGCCCTTCGTTGGTTCGCTGTGGCAGCGGATATAGGATCGAACAGCTTCAGGATGGGCTGTCCCGGCATAGACGCGAACTGCAGTCCTCAGTCATCATTCCATGTGGTGGCCAGGTGACACAGCTCCCGTAGTGGTAGAGCTGAAGTACGGGCAGAAGTGGTTTTAGTACAAACGGCTGTGTGAATCTGGGCAGTGCTACGCCTTTTGGAGCGTACATTAAACACTTTGGCGGTCACCGATGTGGAAAAGATTGTGACACCTTGTTGCTTGAGTGCTGCTGAATTAAGTACACTACTGGCCATTAAAATTGTTACACCACGAAGATGACGTGCTACAGACGCGAAATTTAGCCGATAGGAAGAAGATGCTGTGACATGCAAATGATTAGCTTTTCAGAGCATCCACACGAGGTTGGCGCCGGTGGCGACACCTACAACGTGCTGACATGAGGGAAGTTTACAACCGATTTCTCATACACAAACAGCAGTTGACCAGCGTTGCCTGGTGAAACGTTGTTGTGATGCCTCGTGTAAGGAGGAGAAAAGCGCACCATCACGTTTCCGACTTTGATGAAGGTCAGATTGTAGCCTATCGCGATTGCGGTTTATCGTATCGCGACACTGCTGCTCGCGTTGGTCGAGATCCAATGACT